>NC_086001.1:30218947-30310949 GCF_030014385.1 Trichomycterus rosablanca | reverse complement strand
ATTGTTTGCATGACAACTCGGCTAATTGTTGGTTGGGATGGTCCCAAATCATCAGCACTACACTGCTGCATTTTTCCTGTAGCAAGAAAACGAAGCATCAGCACTACTTTTAATTCAGCTGGGATGGCGTTGCTGCGTGTAGTTGATGGTGAGATGACATCTCTCACTAAGTCAGTGACAAATATGATTCCTGCTCTGTCCAGTCTATATCGTTTAATTAACTGAAAGTCATCAAACATTTCAAAGACATTCTTCCGCTCTTGGAAGGTTCGCACGCATCTCTGTCTTCTAAGTGCCATCTCTGCCCCCCGGTGGTGACTCTTAACAACTTAAGAGACCTCTGGAGCAGTCTTAACTTTTCAGGAGAGTAAGAGTGATTCTTAGACTTCAGAGTTTTGATAACTGCCACTTACACTTAACTCGGTGATTAGGAGCAAATCTAAGAATTTTTCAGCACTTAAGTCCAAAATTCCACGCTAAGAAGTTTGATACATACGGGCCCTGGTTTCTATTTGCTTTTCTAATATAAAATCTGTCAAGTCTAGCTGCACTTATTTTGTCCCCAGAGATTTTTATCCAAGTGTACTGTTTTGTATGTGGATTTTTTATCTCTCCATACATCTGTCAACTCCAGTTGCTTGTTATTTGATTCAGTACTATGGAGGACTGAATGAGGCTCTTCCGCATTTCTGTCCAAAATAAAATCTGTAGTGCAGTTCTAGTCTCCTCCCACAATCACAAAACTTTAATTAATAATATCTTTTAGGAAGTCCCTCAATGTATAAAACAAACTTATTCTCTCTCTCTCCCCCCCCCCCCCCCCCCCCATTGGGGGCATAGACATTTATAAAAGTAAACTCTGTGTTTCTTATTTTGGCTTTAACCATTAAGACTCTACCAATTTCTATTTCAACAACAAGTGTCTGGGATACTATTAACTTTTTTGAAAAAAGTATTGCCACTCCTGCACTCAGACTTGACCCATGGCTTAAGAAAGAACTCCCCTCCCACCACATTCTTATTTCACTTTCATTTAATTTATCACTATGGGTTTCTTGTAAAAAAAATTACATCCATGTGCTTTTGATTGATCATTTCCATTATTTGTGCTTTTTTGAGTCTATCCCTGCCTCCATTAATATTTAGTGATCCTATCTTTAACAATTCCATAGAAAAGGAAGGGGAGAAGGAAAAATGGAAAAAAAGAACGTATAGAAAAAGAGAAAAAAGACAGTACTGCAGGGAGCCCATATGTGCCATATATATATACAGTATATACTGTATATATATATATATATATATATATATTTTTTTTTTTTTTTTTTTTTTTTTTTTTTAATTCAAAATTTATTTACCGTAATTGTTTTTTAAAGGGGTTTTTCCCCTCCGCAATTTCGTAATCAATTTTCTAAGTCTGTACCTTTTTTGTTGACTTAGCTCGTCAAAAGTTGCAGTTTTTCTTATTTTTGCTACTGTTGCTAAAACATTTTTTGTATCTGGGAAGAAACTAGCCACTTCCACAGACTTACCAAAAGTCTCATCTAGGAAATAGTTAATTTCGTTAAGGGTATAGAGCTGCTGATCTCCACCAGTTTGAGATATCTCAGAGATATCAGAAAACGTATCATCATCTTTGTCATTGTTAAAAACACTATCCTGTGCAATTAGAGCAGCCAGCGATTCCCCTACCATCCCAGCATCCTCACTGACTCCACACATTTTGTGTTTTTCCACAGTTAATTCTTCATTTTCTACATTCTGTTCCATGTTACTTACTTCACCAGACAGTACCACCGTTTGTTCCCTCTCATGACTTAGCACAACACTATCTATGTCATCAATTTCGTTCATATTTTTAACATTTTCATGAACATCTTTATTGTCTGACACCTCAGGGCTTGTTTCGCATTTTATGCCGTGACGGAGTGAGAGTGGCTGGGCACCACTACTCAGGTGCGCCGCCATCCCCACCCCACCCGGGGATCAGCAGCTCTTACTCCAAACAAACAGGTAAAGTTTGAAATCAAACGGGAGGAATTGCGTTTGTTTATTAAATAATTGTTTTATTTATTATGTGCTTAAAAGAAGAAGTTCAAAGGATCTGAAAAAAAACAAAAAATAGATTTTAGAAAATTTTTGACAATCGCTCTCACACCACGCTCAAACAAGCACTCTACCCTGCGCCACACCGAAAAACTCCCAGCATGCAACACAAAGAGAGAGAGAGAGAGAGAGAGAGAGAGAGAACAGAACAGGATCAGATCAGTTTCACTTCTGACTTCTGCTGAACTAAAGGAGAAGAGAGAGAGAGAGAGAGAGAGAGAGAGAGAGAGAGAGAGAGAGAGAGAGATGGAAAGGACAGCATACAGTTTTTTTCTTTTTATCACCTGGTCAGGGTCACGGTGGGTCCGTCTTTAATAGGTAAGACTGAATGTAATTCAGAAATACACGCTGGACAGAACGCTGATTTATTGGAGGAAATAATTTATCATTCAGTTTGATTTTAAATAAAACACAAACACATATTATTGTCATGCCTTATCCTGCAATTGTTTTCAATGCATTTTAATTTAAATCAATATTTGTTCATGCTACACTTCTGGAGAACTGGACATTTCAAAACTTTTAAGCCAAATTCTGGACTTTTATATAGTTTTGAAAGTTGATTAGCTCATTACATTATATCTTTTTTGTTAAGTTATACATGTAAATGTTACAGTAAAAGTCTAATATAGCCACATTTAGTAGTTTAGACCATTAGGTTTATAGTAGACGTACATAAAATTGACGTTATACACAGAATATTAAAAACAAAATGATGAAAAAGACAGATTACTGCAATAATTATTATTAAAGAAATTGTAAGTTGTAGCAATCAGCTATTGTGAAAATGAACATCCATGCACCTTCATATATTCAGTGAGTTTATTTATTTATTATTTAATGTTATAAGATTTTGAGGCTTGTTGATCCTGGTCATCCGTGTTCTACACTTCTCATACAGCTGTGTGGATCAACAAGGGCGGCACCTCAGTGGAGTTCCTCTAACCAGTCACACACAGATATCCACAATTCATCATTCTGGTAACAAAAAAAGGGATGGTGGAGAAAAACAGCTGCAATAATCATTAAAATTTGAGTACTACACTGAAACACAAATTCTTTCCAAGTGTATGTAAACTTTGAGATGGAACGTTTCCTGATTGGATGGCGCCACCATCGTCCCTCCTTGTCGAGCCGAAACTGCGTTCTAGCCTCCACTTCGAAATGCTCAGTCAAATCAGCCCCCATGTTGTTTGTGAAGATGTGCTTATACTAAACATTACTACGGTAAAAGCGTCTCGCTTATATATAAATATATCAGTTAAAAAATAAATACATAAATAAACTGTAATAAATTTCTTGCTACAAATTGTATTTGGAATACCATTTCAGGCTTTGAAAAAAAGGGTTGGTAATAACTGGACATTATGATTTAACTTTAAATTTAAAGTCAACTTAAATGTCATCTAAGCTCATTTCCATTTGAATTTAGATTGTTATTTAATGGAATAATCTTGATTACATAAATTGTTATTAATATTAAAAGGAATCTACTTGTTTTTACAATGAATTAAAAATATGACCGCTTACCTCTTGATGAGGTGACATGAAATGAAATAATGACATGAACTTTTCATGATATTCTGATTACCTGAAGTGCACTAGTGTACTGCACATCTTGTCTTATTTGTATCTTAATGTATGTTTCTAATATATATATATATATATATAATATATGTATATAATAAGACCTTTTCTCGTCCAGACAGCTATTAAGAAGGACTAGACATTTATGACTCGGGTAATGTTTGTAAATCCAATTTCCAACGACAGCAACACGAGTTCCTTAAGTTTTCCACAAACAGAATTTATTTTAACTTTCTTCTTACATTGACTTATCCGTTAATCCAAGTTTCTTATAAAAACTCACTATGTTCGCAATTGGCGTATAACAAACAAAACTACGATCATAAATCTGTTGCTCCACGTCCTCTTTCTTTCCGTATATTTGATAAATATCGTCGGTATATAGAGTCAGTACAATTCTGCCCCCCGCAGGCTCCACCGAAGAGGACTAATGAATACACTGATTACCAGGAAAAATCATCAATAGCTGAAATACCAAGTCACCTCAAATAAGTATTCTTTAACCAAACAGAAAATATTTATGACAATAAACATAGATCATTACAATTAGTGCAATATGGATCTTACAATATATATATAAAAAGGTTCACAGGTTTAGCCATAGTTGTTTGCGTTTGCGATAAGGTTCGTTTGGCCCCGGAAATGACGCGTGAGGAAAAACATTATTCTGGCAAAAGTTATAGAGGACCTGAAGAAGAGTAAAGCCCAATGTTCCCTTCCTTCTGGACCTGAAGATGTGGAGTGTGATTACTGTACAGAGAGAAAATCCAAAGCAGTAAAATCCTGTCTGATGTGTTTGGCCTCTTTCTGTGAAACTCACCTTCAGCCTCATTATCAAATTCCTGCTTATAAGAATCACAAGCTGGTGACAAGCTGGTGACAAACTAATAATGCGTTGGACAGTTCTTAATCCGATTTAAGTAGTTTCAGCTTCTCCTTAGATGTTTTCTCTGCTTAATGCATGCCAATAATTTGACCCTTCTGAAACAGATAAACATCTTTTCACATTCTGGTGGTTCTAGCCTATAATTTTGGATTGGAAGGGGCGGCAACAAATATCAGAACAACCAAAAGCCAATGCATACTGGAGCAGGTTGTACCCGGATTTAGATGTTAAAAGCATTTGGAAAAACACATACCAAAACTATAAAAACTTACAGCTGCAAAATTTAGATTTTTTACTAAAACACAATAAAATTTTTAACGAATTAAGATTATATAAAATAAACTTGTCAGAAACCCCAACATGCAAAATATGTTTTAAAGAGGATGAAGGTCTAAAGCATATGTTTTTTTATTGTGACGAACTAAAATGTTTCATTACAAAGTTAAAAATAATAACAACAAATTTTTTAGAGGACATAAAAGAGGAACAACCTGCATGGGAAACCCTAGTACTGTTTGGATATGAGACTAAATCAGATAAAAAATTTGTTTTAAACCTTATTTTGTCAGTGGCAAGATACTCAATATATGTACGTAAAATAATAACTAAACAAAGAGGAGCTGTTGTACCAATGTGTCAGATATTTAAGCAAAAACTTCAAAACACTTTTAAAGACTTATACTATTATTTTTATAATGAATCAAAATTAATTGATTTTGAAGAATTGGTATTGGTTAATCCCTTTATTATTTTCAATGGTAAAGAATGTAATGTGGTTTTACCGGATTGTCATGAAGAACACGATATACTGTAAAATATGAATATGTAAGGAAATGAATTTTTTTTAGAATTTTTTTTTTTTTCATGGTTATTGTAACAAAGCCCTTTTAAATGTATTAATATTTAATGTATTGAAATGTAATGATGAAAATGTAATAAAAAAAAAAAAAAAAAAAAAAAAAAAAAAGGTTGGGCTCAGTCAGTACCTAGATGGGAGACCGCCTGGGAATACTGAGTGCTGTAAGCTTTTCATTTTTTCTTAAGCCCCAAGAAAAAAAAAAAAAAAAACACCCGATCTCGGAAGCTAAGCAGGGTTGGGCCTGGTTAGTACTTGGATGGGAGACCGCCTGGGGGTACCAGGTGCTGTAAACTTTTATCCACACACACCCACCTTCACTCCAAACCTCCTGTTACACACTGACCCAGCGGCTTTTTCTTCATCAAAGCTACACAATGAGACAAAAATCAGCTGATACTTTCATTCTTACTACAGTAAAACACTTATTTTGTTCAACAGAAAATATGATGCTGATGTAATGACAAAACCTGCAACAAAGGTGAAGTTACAAAAGTTTAGAGTATTTTTAGTTTAGAGTATTTTTGGAATGTTACATGTTGAAATATGTGATGCATGTAACATGAGAGCAAGTTGGGGGTGTTAACGTGCGTGCTAGTTTAGAATTAGTTCACTTAAGGTGTGTTTTCAAGTTATATTGGGACGGTACCCGTCATGTGACTGTTATGTAAAGTACATAAGTATAACCTGTTCTGTTCGAGTGCGGATCTGTTCCGTGTCTGTGTTTGTAGTTTTGTTGATAATTGAAGTTGATGAACGCAGGTGAGTTTATACATTTCCACACTTCTGTACATTACTGTGTATTGTTACTTTATGTAGTTCAGATTGTTGATTTGATTTAAATACACTTGTTTTGAACATGACACTCACAAACTAAACCAGGGAGTCTGAGCTGCTCTAAATAACTTGCTGTGTTTACTGGTGTTTCTGTGTAGAAAAATGGCCGATTCAAAAAATTCAGTAACTCGGGGTGAGTTCAGCTGTTCAGTCTGTCTGGAAACACTGAAGGTTCCAGTAACTATTCTATGTGGACACAGTTTCTGTATGGTGTGTATTAATAACTGCTGGGATCAGGAGGATGATAAGGGAACATACAGCTGTCCACAGTGTAGACAAACTTTCACTCCAAGACCTGTTGTAAGGAAAAACATTATTCTGGCAAACGTTGTAGAGAACCTGAAGAAGAGAGAATTGCAGGGTTCCCTTCCTTTTGGACCTGACAATGTGGATTGTGATTACTGTAAAGAGAGAAATTCTAAAGCTGTTAAATCCTTTCTGGTGTGTTTGGCCTCTTTCTGTGAAAGTCACCTTCAGCCTCACTATGAATCTCCTGCTTTTAAAAATCCAAAAAGACGACTCCAAGATCAGATCTGCTCTCAACATAATAAACTGCTGGAGGTTTATTGTCATACTGATCAGCAGTGTATCTGCACTTTGTGTATGCTAGACAATCATAAAGGACATGATACAATATCAGCTGCAGCAGAAAGAACTGAGAAACAGGTAAAAATATTATGCAGTAACAACTCATTAGCATTTACACTGATGTTGTTTATGTGGTGCTCATACACAGTACAAGTAAATCCTGAATTATTTTACTTTGTTATTGTTTTACTCCAGAGAAAATTTAAGAAGCAAATCCAGAACAGAGAGAAAGAACTTTGTGAGCTGATAAACGCTGTGAAGTCTCACAAGGTAAGTTTTATAAACAAAAAGCTCTCAGGATAAGTCCGACTCTCCTCCATAAAACCAATCTCCATTAAAAATTAGATATTTTATATCTCAGGTAACTTTGTAAATGATGGAGCATTTTTGTTCATGAATTAAAAAAAATCTTCAAATTCTCCCTGGTTAGTTGGCGATAGATGCTGTACAACAATTTTGAGGTTGTGCTTATAATTATAAGGTTAATAACATCAGATTTGGATCAAGATGCTTAAACATAAAATACTGTATAAGATTTCTGGTAAAGACTTGAGAAGATCACTAAATTGAATTTCCCAGTCCTGTCCAGGTTGCTGTTTTCTGATACTCAAAAGAATTTCTGTAACAGTATGCTACCACCAGCACATTTTACAGTATATATGGTGTTTTAGGGTTTATTAGGTTTAATCCACACATATCATTTTGAATTAAGGACATACAGGATCAGGTGTGTTGTATCAAAAATATGTGAGGAAATAAAACATGCTGATAAATGAAGTAAAAACTAAAATGATGATGAACACTGAAGAAGTGCTGAAGTTTAAGGTATAAGGTAGAACACTGGAACTTTTTCTTATATTTGGGAAGTAGAGTATCAAATACTGCATCATGTGGACAAATCAAGCCATTTAGCACCATCACCAAGCTATGAGTGATGAAAGTCTTAGTCTGGCCAGTGGCTACATATGAATGTGAAGGATGTACAAATATCTGAGAGAGAAACATTTCCTCTTTCTGAATCTTTTAACAGTGTTCTGCACAGACAGCAGTGAAAAACATTGAGAGGATCTGTACTAAACTAATCAACTCAATTAACAGAAGATGCTGTGAGCTAAAAGATCTGATCAGAGATCGAGAGACAGCAGAAGTAAGTCGAGCTGAAAATATCCTGAAACAGGTGAAGCAGCAGATTGTAGAGCTGAAGAGGAAAGGTGCTGAACTGGAACAGCTTTCACACACAGCGGATCCCGTCCATTTCCTCCAGGTAACAGCACTAAACATAATTATATTATTGCTGCACCAGTCCAAGTAATAAATTACAGCGGTACCTTGTAACTTGACGTCCCCTAAACTCAAAATCTTTGAAACTTGATGCTTCATGTCTGTCGTCCATCATTTGTGATTCATCATCATCTTGTTGTTTCTCTGTGAACATTATCTGTCTGGATGTAGAATTTTCAGTCTCTCTCGGCTCCTGCTGGATCTGCAGAATCAGCCGCTATCACAATCAGTCCTTTCCTCTCATTTGATGATGTTACAAAGTCTGTATCTCAGCTGATAGAGAAAGTAGAAGAATTCTGGAAAGAGCAGTGTGAGAAGATACCAGATGAAGGTGAGTTCAAGCCCTCAGTGTAACATTGTCTCCAAAATGCTTTGGTACTCAAACATCAAACAAAACAATCAAATCCACCAACATGAACATTTTACATCTAACATCATCATTCATTTACTCATTAACCCAGTACTTGTCATGGTCACAGTGAGTCCAGGGCTGAATGAAATACACTCACACTTGGTCATTTACTCAGATTTAAGGTCACTTTAGACAAACACTTGAAGAACATGCCAAACATCTTACTGGCTATACATGTGACCGTTTCTGGTGTAACTATGTATTTACTGTGATTAGTGATTGTACTGTTATTCTTTCTGCAGTGAAGAAAGTCCGGATTACTTCACCTCCTGAACCTGAAATCAGAGAAGATTTTCTACAATGTAAGTTTCTCACAAGCACACAAACATACACAGTGCAGTAAAAAAGTATTTGCACCCCCCCCCCCCAGTTATCTGTATTTTTACATATTTGTCACACTTCAGAGGTCATGAAGTTAAAACAAGTAAAACAATCATTTAAACTGCTGTCTGTATATTTTTGATCCAGGAAATTTTCTCAATCATTTAGTCACAGAAACCACTGAAACACACACACACGCTAACATATACCAACACTCATTTACACAGACACACAAATACTCACACACATACTTACACACTCTTACACACATTCACACATTAACAGACACACACACAATTCAAAGAGCTTCATTGGTTTGTTTGTTGTTAGATTGTTTGTTGCTGGTGTGTGTCTGTGTACTGTATGTGAATGAGTCGTGTTTGTGAGATGTCTCTGTATGTACATGTAGTGTTTGTTGAGTGTTGATGTATGTTTGTGTAGTGTTCAGTTTAGTGTGTTTGAGTAGATTTTGTGTGTATGTGTAGTGTCTGTGTGTATTTGTGCAGTGTTTGTGTAATGTACTGGTGCTGGTCATGAAATTAGAATATCATGAAAAAGTTGATTTATTTCAGTAATTCCATTCAAAAAGTGAAACTTGTATATTATATTCATTCATTACACACAGACTGATATATTTCAAATGTTTATTTCTTTTAATGTTGATGATTATAACTGACAACTAATGAAAACCCCAAATTCAGTATCTCAGAAAATTAGAATATTACTTAAGACCAATACAAAAAAAGGATTTTTAGAAATGTTGGCCAACTGAAAAGTATGAACATGAAAAGTATGAGCATGTACAGCACTCAATACTTAGTTGGGGCTCCTTTTGCCTGGATTACTGCAGCAATGCGGCGTGGCATGGAGTCCATCAGTCTGTGGCACTGCTCAGGTGTTATGAGAGCCCAGTTTGCTCTGATAGTGGCCTTCAGCTCTTCTGAATTGCTGGGTCTGGCGTATCGCATCTTCCTCTTCACAATACCCCATAGATTTTCTATGGGGTTAAGGTCAGGCGAGTTTGCTGGCCAATTAAGAACAGGGATACCATGGTCCTTAAACCAGGTACTGGTAGCTTTGGCACTGTGTGCAGGTGCCAAGTCCTGTTGGAAAATGAAATCTGCATTTCCATAAAATTGGTCAGCAGCAGGAAGCATGAAGTGCTCTAAAACTTCCTGGTAGACGGCTGCGTTGACCTTGGACCTCAGAAAACACAGTGGACCAACACCAGCAGATGACATGGCACTCCAAACCATCACTGACTGTGGAAACTTTACGCTGGACCTCAAGCAACGTGGATTCTGTGCCTCTCCTCTCTTCCTCCAGACTCTGGGACCTTGATTTCCAAAGGTAATGCAAAATTTACTTTCATCAGAGAACATAACTTTGGACCACTCAGCAGTCCTTTTTGTCTTTAGCCCAGGCGAGACGCTTCTGACACTGTCTCTTGTTCAAGAGTGGCTTGACACAAGGAATGCGACAGCTGAAACCCTTGTCTGTGCGTGGTGGTTCTTGAAGCACTGACTCCAGCTGCAGTCCACTCTTTGTGAATCTCCCACACATTTTTGAATGGGTTTTGTTTCACAATCCTCTCCAGGGTGCAGTTATCCCTATTGCTTGTACACTTTTTTCTACCACATCTTTTCCTTCCCTTCGCCTCTCTATTAATGTGCTTGGACACAGAGCTCTGTGAACAGCCAGCCTCTTTAGCAATGACCTTTTGTGTCTTGCCCTCCTTGTGCAAGGTGTCAATGGTCGTCTTTTGAACAACTGTCAAGTCAGCAGTCTTCCCCATGATTGTGTAGCCTACAGAACTAGACTGAGAGACCATTTAAAGGCCTTTGCAGGTGTTTTGAGTTAATTAGCTGATTAGAGTGTGGCACCAGGTGTCTTCAATATTGTACCTTGTCACAATATTCTAATTTTCTGAGATACTGAATTTCGGGTTTTCATTAGTTGTCAGTTATAATCATCAACATTAAAAGAAATAAACATTTGAAATATATCAGTCTGTGCGTAATGTAGCGGAAACGTGATAGAAAGGATTATTACTGGATTAAAACTGGACGTTTATCTCGTTTCTCTGCATATTGAGATCTCCAGCGACAGTTTATCTTCAAAGACTGTTTATGACGTTCCCCTGTTGGAATGTCTCCAAGTTTACAACCCCACAGAGGGAACCCTAAAACCTTTCGGCATGGACATGTTAATCCCCCAAGGGACATTTATGATTGGTCAGAGCTCTAAAGTTGCCAAGGTAATTTGTGGGCTTCACCAGATCTGGACATTAAGTTGAGCTTTTGGTGCCGGCAAGACCAGCCAGATGCCACCATTAAACTCCAATTGTTTACATTTAAGGATGGTAAAGACTTGAAAAATGTGTATTCCATTCAGGGACAGGCATTGTAAAGGATAGAAACCTGGTTTTTAACCCCCACACTGGCTGCACCTAATCCACTTTTACGACCCCAGAGACAGTATGTGTCCTGACACACACCCACACACCTACTCTGGAATTCAGGGACTAGGACAATATGGAAAATGAACTAAAACAAGTTAATTCTAACCAAAGGACCTTTAACAATTACCTTGTGTAGTTTTGTTTATGTTTCTATTTACTCTTTATCCCCTAGAAGTGCTAAGGACTGCTATCATATATGAAGATGTGAACATCTGTTTTGTATCTGTTTTAATTTCCATATGTATTGCTCTCTGTATGTTGTACTTGTGTGATCCATGAATGACTGTTTAGATTTTCTTTTATAATCTTAGTTACTATTAAGAGTTGATTTGGAAGAACTTCCACAAAGATTTAACTCTTACAAAACTTAATTTGTGAACGAACTTAATCAACTCATGTATTGTTGTATCTTAGCGCCACCTGCTGGTTGTCAGTAGTTAAAAGTACATGGTGGGAGGAGACCTGTCGCCACATGACCTCAAAAGAGAAGTTTAAACTGATTGGCTGTGCCTTAGATAACTCCGCCCTTCGTCGAGTGGTTTAAAAAACCCAAGGTGGGCTTTCAGTTCAGAGTTTGGAGGTGGCAGAACTGCAGTTGAAGAGCAAGATGGAGTGAGTTCCAGTTTGTTCTAGAAGGCCACAAGGCCTTTGAACAAAAGGGAACACATGGTAGCAAGCCTGCTAACCATTAGCATTCGCAAGTTTGGGTTAAACAAAAGTTCGCGTTTGGACAAACAAAGTCCTTATTTGACTGCGTGTAGGAATCCAACTTTTTAAGGGAATAGCACAACACGTGGTGACCGGAGAATCCGGACCTGTTGAGAGACAAAGCGAGGAAAGGTGCATCAGTTGGCCAGAAAGAACACCCCCTGTACGCGTGTGTGTTTGAGATTCTTTGGTGAAGAGACGGACATCATTCTACATCAGAGACGGCCATCATTCTACGGACCAAAAAGCCCGAAATAGAGTCAACAAGGACCACAGCTAGGTGATCTAAAACCTGGGCCTCTCTCGCTTCTACCTCCTACTGCTGACGTCTCCAGGTAACACGGTTTATGTGCTCTTGTTAAAAGGTTGGTTTCACTGCAAATATTTTATTCGTTTCACTATTTTCGTATATTCTTTAATTAGATCTTAGAAGGGTTTCCTTCCATCATTCCATCGTAAATCTCAACCTGATTTCACATAATAGTCCATCTAACAATGTATGCATGAATCTTAGACCATTTAAGTAATAAGCATTGTATTCGTAGTGTTCTTGTTCGATTAATAAACCTTATAATTGTATGTAACTTGGCACGGTGTTTTTAATTACTTGATGCGAGAAATAGTCCCTTTTAAGTACTTACATTAGAGAAAAAAAGACTGATTCGTCCAAAACTGAGGTTTCCCAGGGATCAACCTTTAAATCCAAAATCGCTGGTGGTGCTCCGTTCTAAAGGCTATTAATTATATAATTAATTAATCGATTATTATTTTATCCCAAATAACAATATAGTAATGAATGAATATAATATACAAGTTTCACTTTTTGAATGGAATTACTGAAATAAATCAACTTTTTCATGATATTCTAATTTTATGACCAGTACCAGTATGTGTGTGTTTGTGTGTATGTGTAGGGTTTGTATGTGTTTGTGAAGCGTTTGTGTGTTTGTGTAATGTATGTGTGTGATTGTAGTGTCTGTGTGTACGTGTAGGGTTTGTGTACTGTTTGTGTAGTATTCATGTGTGCTTGAGTAGTGTCTGTGTGTTTGTGCAGTATTTGTGTAATGTATGTGTGTGTTTGTGTAGTGTTTGTAGTGTTTATGTATGTTTGTGTAGTGTTCATGTGTTTGTGTAGCACTCGTGTGTGTATGTGTAGTGTTTGTATGATTGTGTAGTGTCTGTGTATGTGTTGTGTCTTTATATGTCTCTGCAGTGTCTGTGTGTTTGGTGTTGAATAATGTTGTACTGTATTTGTGGTTGTGCTGTGTTTTTGTGTATTTGTGTTTTGTCACACTCACACTCTCACATGCACACAATTAAACACACACACACACTCTCTCTCTCTCTTCTATGTTAATTGGTTTATTTTGTGTTTCCTCTTCAGATTTTTGTCAGTTCACACTGGATCCAAACACAGTAAATAAAAACCTCCGTCTGTCTGAGGAGAACAAAGTGGTCACCTGGAGTAAAACATTACAGTCGTATCCTGATCATCCAGATAGATTTAATATTTGGCCTCAGGTTCTGTGTAGAGAGAGTGTGAGTGGACGCTGTTACTGGGAGGTTGAGTGGAGTGCGGATGAGTGGGTTGATATAGCAGTGTCATATAAAAGCATCAGCAGGAAGGGAGGTGGTGATGAGTGTGTGTTTGGATGGAATGTTCAGTCCTGGAGTTTGTTCTGTTCTCCATCCAGCTTTTCATTCTGGCACAATAACAAAAAGACTGTAATTCCCATAATGCTGAGTTCCTCTAGAATAGGAGTGTATGTGGATTATGAAGCAGGAACTCTGTCCTTCTACAGCATCTCTGATACAATGAAGCTCCTCCACAGAGTTCAGACCACGTTCACTCGGCTCCTCTACCCGGGGTTTTATCTTAATATAGGATCAATGAAACTGTCAGATTTAACAAATTAAATGTAAAATTTACATGAAAGTGTAACATTAAACTGTTTGAGTGATTTTAGAATCTGTGAGGCAGTGATACATTTATGAAGATTTTCTTTTTCAATTTATTAACCACCATTTATTCAGTGCTGTGAAAAAGTATTTACCCCCTTTCCTGATTTCTTCTTTTCTTAAATATTTATCATATAAATGGATTCAGATATTAAAACTAAATTAAATAAAAGACAAACTGAATATTTTAAAACATAAAAGAGAACATTTGTATGCATTACAAAATGGTAAATGTGATCATTTCCACCTTAAACTTCTTTCTTCCCAAGTCTATTTTAGGAAAAATCTTATTATAAAAATGAGCATTTTCCTTTTGAACCACAGGTTGGTCATTTCAGCAGTAGCGAGCGCTTATGAGCAGTAATAACTGAGAGACGTTTGGTGTTCCTAGGCTGTTTAGTACATTAAGAGACATTAGGTGTTTTAGAGTCTCCTGAAGAAGCTGATTCTCACCTGATTTCTCCTGAGCTGTAAAACACAAGTTTAAAAGTGAAACCAGCACATGGTGAGGAATAATACAGCAGAACTTAGATATGTGTGGATGGTTTCAGAGGGGATTTGATTCTGTCACAGAAATAGTTATTTGTATTGTGGTACGTTTGTTCAGCCTTCATCAGTTTATTTCTGTTTATTCAGCCTACAGCAGTTTAGACCCGCCCACTTATCCACCAATTTGCCTCCAGGATGAGCCTGTATAGAGAGAGAGATTAGATTTTTTTAAATTACATTTTATTACAATGTGCAAATTTACAAATTACTTTTTAACAAACAATTTTTGTACAGTAAACAAATATAACAGTAACATTCAAAATTAAAGTGCATAATGCTTTTCTACAACACCATGTTTTGGTCTTGCTCAAGGGCCCAACAGTGGCAACCTGGCTGATGCAGGGCTTGAACCAGCAACCTTCTGATTACTAGTCCTGTACCTTAACCACTGTGCTACCACTGCCCTCAGTTTATAAAAACGATAATGTATCAATATTTTACACTTAACCAGAACATAAAATAAAACTACTGCATCATGTCCAGGTTGTTTTTCTATCTTGTTCTTCCTGCTGCTATAAATGTTCATGTTGGCTTGATCTAGAATAAAATTCAGTGGAATCAGTAAAATCTGTATGATGTGGTAATATGTAGAGATGGGACGATCGATCGGCTATGAATCGGTATCGGCCGATTTTTAATCAAAATATGCTATCGGCGATCGGCGATATTTCCTAAAAGTAGCCGATTCGATCGTGTGATATATAAAGACCACGTTAAGTTAACAGCTCAGTGGATTGATCCAGACTTTGAGCTACGACGCGCCAACCATCACATCACCATTCATCAACCATCGTACAGAAACCACAGTGAAAGCTCTTCATGACCTAAAAAAAACATCATTAACGTTGTGCATCGTACATACGATGTAATTTTGCTGATTGTAATATTTACTTTAAAAAGATAATTCAACCCGGTCACATCTGAGTCGATTCTATCAGCACGTTATATAAACTCCTGGTTCACTTTGGTAAATCGTAAGTGGTTCTTACTTGTGATGTAGATGAGAACAGAAAACGTTACAGAGCCAATCAGAGGCAAAAGTTTATTCATTACCAAATTCGTTAGTTCAGGATCATCTGCTAAACTTTTAGGGTAATCAGAACTTGTAGCTCCACAGACGGAACGAGTCTGACTCGGTGACCGCTCTGTGGTAATAGCGGTTTAATTAAGCTTTTTAATGAAGCTTTTTAATGTAAGAAAGTCACACAAAATGTTCTGTAGTAGCTGGTGTTTATTTAAAACCACAGCATTTATTAATAACAGTAAAAACGGAGAGAGAAACTTACGCGTCACATTCGACTCCTGAATCAGAATCATTTAAAGCGACACTGTGAACAAAGCGTTTTTTTTTAAAGAAACACACACACGCTGTTGCTTTCGGTTTATCTTCACTGTGAGGCTCTTTTTAAGGTTTTTTTAGACTAAACTGGATAACATTAAACCTGTGTGTGTGTGTGTGTGGTCAGTTAGACTAATAAGATATGTCTCCTGTGGGTGAAAAAAATAATTGTTTGGTTACTTTATTATTTACTGCTGATTTTGCGCTAAAAATTGCATGTCAACGCCCCTCGAAATCGACTATCGTCCGATTGCCCTGAAAGGAGATCGGAGATCGCAATCGGTGCCAAAAACCCCGATCGTCCCATCTCTAGTAATATGAGATCTTCTAACCTTGTTGGAAAAAAAGTATTATTATTTTATATTACTTTTTTGCAATTCTCCAAAAGTACCACATGAGGGCGACATGTGCAGTACAGTATAAATGAGCCTCATAAAGTCAGTAGAAAAGTAAGTATTCTTCAAGTGTCTGGTGGGGTGATTTAAAAATAAATTAATTTGCTTATTTTATTAGAGATCTAAAATTGGTCTATAACACTTCCTTTAGTTTTTTAATGGAATTTTAAAATGTGCATAATTTTACCATGTTATGTCCTTATGTTGTCAAAATATAAACAAAAGTATTTATAACAAGTAGATAAGAAAATGGTTTTTAAAAATACAGAGATTTTATTGAAATTTGTGTTTTAATAACAGAGAAGGTCTGAATGTCCACATTTTTAGATCTACATATAGGTTGTATGCATAGGTTTCTATGCATCAGAATAATGCTTGTATATTAAACTGTAAAGAGATTATTTACCTTCTTCAACGCTTCACAACTGTATTACCGTAAAACAGGGTTTAGACGTGCAGTAAAAGTGACAATAATGTGACCGCGGTAGGACCCGGGTTGTTAGCTCTGGGTGGGATTTTTCATCTTTAGACCTAAATATACTACAAAATAACAAAAACACCACAGTCCTTCTAAATTTTGTATCTGGGACAGCAAAACTGGCAATATGGAAAACCAGAAAGAACAAAATGCTAGAACAAGGGTTTTAGCACTTAATTAAAAAAAAAACTGTGGGTGGATAGAATATGTAATCGTTTTTAAACAGATCATGGGCATTACAATTGCCCATCACCCAACGCTTACTTCAGAACACCTACATGACCATGTACATGTGGACAAAAACAACATCTGGATGTTAGCATACGATCTGGGAGGAGCCGTACAAAGCCCCGGGTTAATGACACCTTATCCTTAAGACATAAACCATAGGCCTAGGAGTACAGTGCAACCCAAGAGAGGCAGATCAAATAGAGCCACTCCCAGTAATGCAGGACACAGTAGAGCCACATCCAGCAACTCAGCGTCCACCAAACCCCAGCGTCCCACTGCAGCATCGACCAGATCCCAGCATCTCACTGCAGCACCGACCAGATCCGACCCAATGAAGTGCTGATGCATTTTTAAATAAATTATAAGATAAGATATACTTTATTTGTCACATATACAGGTGTACAGTACAATGAAATTCTTTCTTCGCATATCCCGGCTTGTTTTGGAAGCTGGGGTCAGCCATCGTACGGCACCCCTGGAGCAGATAGGGTTAAGGGCCTTGCTTAAGGACCAAACAGTGGCTGCATAGCAGAGCCTGGATTTGAACCGCCAATCTTCCGGTTGATAGCCCAAAGCTCTACCTACTAGGCTACCACTGTCCCAGTATGCTGTCATTTTAAATTCACCGGCTAATTCCATGAAATTGCGACTGAAAAGTAAATGATGTAAATACAAGTTAGTTCAGCGGTACCATGTGTTTGTTCAAACCAAGTACGAGTAAAAAAGAAAAGTGGATCTCGAGCATATAAAATTTAACCCCGAATGGACATACAAGTATTTTCTCATGTCTGGTGTGCTTGCGACCACATTAATCAGTTGGTGTCCACTGACCATTAAGACATTTCTTTTAACTACCTGATTTTATGTAACTGTATTTAGTGCTGGGCGATTTTCACGATTAATTCGGTTAATTCGCATGAACGTTTTCACCCGATGTTAGAAATGTGACAATCGCGATTGTTTACATACTTTATAATTTAATTAAAATACCAACATGTCACCAGACGCTCGCGGAATATAAATCAGGGAAAGTTTTATATCAAAAGGGCAAAAACAGTGTACAAAGTCAAGTAATGTCCAAAATCAGAGGATAAACAGACAGGCAGCAAACGGAAGACAACAAGGATTATACACGGTAATGGTTAGATTTAGAAATAAGGACGCAAACACGATCAGCAAAACTTCACAACGAGACACACAAACAGAAAAGTTTAAATAAGATGTGCATGGAACCGAACACAGCTGAACTGAATCAAAACTCCGGAGCCGATGGGCGCGATCAGGATTGGCTGACCCGGGACATGTGATAGTCACGTGAGAATCCGTGGGAGCATGGGAATTGTAGCACATATTGTTAGAAGCAGCCTGTGCCTCCTCCATCCACCCCCCAGTCACAAGAGGACAAAATCAAAGCTGAGCTGACTGCTTACTCAATGTCCTCCAGTTTAGATACTGATACAGACTCACTTATATGGTGGAAACAGTAAACAGGCTCGTGTTCCTTTTTGTGAACTTTTTGTGGTTTTGCACTTTTCTTATGCTGCTTGTTGTTTGTTGTTTGTGAGCTTTTTATATAAAGAATATAGCTAGTTAAGATGTCTATTTTGTTTAAATTATTGTTAATTATTATTATATTGTTATTGTTATAAAGTTTGAGTTCCTTGAAAGGATAATTAGGTGGTGCTGTTACTATTTTTGCATTTCTGCAGTCTTTTAAATTAAAATTTTTCAATTGCATTATACAAAAACAAAAAAATTCACAATCGTGAATCGTTAATACATTTGAAAATAATTGAGATTTTCTTTTCACCCAGCCCTAACTGTATTACAAATTCACGTGGACAGGTCTGTAAAAATTTAATTTGTGGCCCTCTGGTTTAAGTGTTTATGTGAAATCGGCCCTTGGTAAAAAGAAGTTGTGCACCCCTGGTATAAGGACAATTTATCACCATATTTGTCAGAAACTAAAAGATATTCAACACATATTTGGCTAAAATTAAATAAAAACATAATTGAATGTGAAAATGACTTGTACATATGTGCAGTTTACACCCCCCCTCTATAGAGTCTCTGTACTATCAGGATTGTTTCTTTGAGAATCTTCAGCAGGAAATCAGACATTTTCAGGCCCAGGGGAATGTCATGCTTGTTGGAGATTTAAATGCCAGAACAGGCAATGAGAACGATACCATCGATTCTACTGGTAACAAATATATATTTAAACAAACCTCCATCAACTTCAGCACTATCTTCTCCCAAAGAAACAGTCCTGACCACGTCCTGAACAGGAATGGTAAAGAGCTAGTGCACCTCTGTCGATCCTCAGGTCTGTATATTCTTAATGGTAGGATCCGAGGGGACTCTTTAGGGAGGTTTACATACTGTTCAGGTCTTGGAGCTAGTGTAGTCGACTATGCGATCACTGACATGGACCCCTCCACTATTAGTGCGTTCACTGTCAGACCACAACTCCCACTTTCTGATCACTGTCAAATCAATGTTTACCTTAAACGACTCAGTCAGCATCAAACCATGAAATATGAGCCCTGCAAAACATCCCAGTTAAACCGAACATTCAGATGGAATCATGACAAATTTAAATCTGCTGTTGGTTCCTCAAAAATCACTAATAATTTTTTAATCAGAATCATTTGAATTAAACCAATCAGGGGTTAATAAAGCTGTTTCACAAATTAATGGAATATATTCCATTGATTACCAAATTTCACAGGAAGAATTGAATACCCAAATTAAAAAACTTAAATCCAGAAAAGCCTGTGAACCTGACAGCATCAGGACCGAGATGCTGAAGTGCAGCAGTCCTCAGCTGCAGCAGGCTCTGCTTGGGTTGTTCAATATCGTTCTCCAATCCGGCTGCTTTCCTGAGATCTGGAACAGGGGGCTTATTTCCCCAATCTATAAGAGTGGAGACAAATTCGACCCCAACAACTACCGAGGCATCTGTGTGAGCAGTAACCTGGGGAAGGTGTTCTGCTGTATCATTAACGCCCGGATACAGGCCTTCCTTACCGAGCACAGTGTCCTGAGTAATGGACAGATTGGCTTTTTACCAAATCATCGCACTACTGACCATATTTACACCCTACACACCCTAATCCACCAACATCTACACAAACAAAATCATGCTAAAGTTTTTGCATGTTTTATAGATTTTAGAAAAGCATTTGATTCAATCTGGCAAGAAGGATTATATTATAAAATTATCCAAAATGGTGTAGGGAGTAAAGTCTATGACATCATTAAATCAATGTATGTCAATAATAAATGTGGAGTAAAAATTGGCAATAAAATGACTGAGGTCTTCACTCAGGGGCGTGGTGTCAGGCAGGGTTGCAGCTTGTCTCCTACTCTATTTAATATCTATATCAATGATTTAGCGGTGTTATTGGAGCAATCTGCAAATCCCGGCCTGACACTAAATAAAACGGAAGTTAAATTTCTTCTCTATGCGGATGACCTGGTGCTGATGTCGCCCACAGAAAAGGGGCTTCAGCAGCATCTGGATCTGCTGGAGAAGTACTGTCAGACCTGGGCCCTGACAGTAAATCCTGATAAATATAAAATCATGATCTTCCAAAAGAAAGCCAGATCTCAGGAGAACAGGTACACTTTCAATCTAGGAGACACCGCCCTAGACCACACCCTTTCTTATGATTACCTGGGGCTCAAAATCAGCGCCTCAGGAGGCTTCGGTCTGGCAGTGGATGCACTGAAAGAGAAGGCCTGCAGAGCCCTCTATTCAATTAAAAACAAATTCATTAAGATTGACGTCCCAATTGGAATCTGGTTAAAGATCTTTGATAGTATAATCCTGCCCATTGCGCTATACGGTAGTGAAGTATGGAGTCCACTCAGTCATCATGACTACACTAGATGGGACAAGCATCCCGCTGAAGTCCTGCATGCAGAATTCTGCAGAATGATTTTACATGTACAAAGAAAAACCCCAACCAATGCATGCAGGGCTGAATTAGGCCGATACCAATTAGTCATTAATATTAAAAAAAGAGCCCTTAAATTCTGGATGCACCTAAAATCCAGTCCCACAACAAGCCTGCAGTTTCAGGCACTCCAATCCCAAGAGCTCTACCCTGAAAAGAGTCCCCTGTGTCAGCTGGTCCAGAGACTGCCCAACACTCTGACCCCTAACAACCCTAACTCTCTGACCAGCACTGCTTCCCAAACACCAATCAGGATCACCCAAATTATCAAACACCTCAAAAACACTTATCTGGAACATTGGAGAACCCAAACTCAATCCCAAAACAGACTGAACTGCTATCTGACCCTAAAACATGAATACAACCTGGCCACGTATCTCCTCACTGTCCGAGATACGAAGCAGAGACACATTCTCACCAAATACAGACTGAGTGACCACAGCCTGGCCATCGAGAGAGGCAGGTTAAAAAAGTCCTGGATCCCCAGAGAGGAGAGACTGTGTGGTCACTGCAGGACAGGTGAGGTAGAGACAGAGGTGCACTTCCTTCTAAACTGCCCAAAATACACAACAATTAGACACAAATATTTTGATCAGTTTGGAAGAGAGGTGAGCGGCTTCAGAACGCTGACAGACAGCGAGAAACTGGCCATTATATTAGGAGAGGGACCATCAGCCTCCACTGCAGCCAGATATGTACAGGAGTGTCACACACTCCGGGACAGTGAGTGAAACACCAGATCATCCCCCCACCCACCCCCCGCACACACACCACACACACACCACACACACAACACACACACACACACACATCACACACACACACAGTAATATTTTCTCTTTTTTTTGTGTGAATAATTGTCTAATTACATAATGAATATTTTATTACCATTTTTTTTCTATGTATATACTTGTTCTTTTTTTCAAATATTTATATATACTAATGTAAGCTTTGACAATACAAATATGTAAATTTGTCATGTCAATAAAGCAAATTGAATTGAGAGAGAGAGAGAGAGAGAGAGAGAGAGAGATAGATGATAGATAGAGAGAGAGAGATGATAGATAGAGAGAGAGAGATAGATGATAGAGAGAGAGAGAGAGAGAGAGATGATAGAGAGAGAGAGAGAGAGAGAGAGAGAGAGAGAGAGAGAGAGAGAGAGAGAGAGAGAGAGAGAGAGAGAGAGAGAGAGAGAGAGAGAGAGAGAGAGAGAGAGAGATAGATAGATGATGGATGGATAGATGATGGATGGATAGATAGATAGATAGATAGATAGATAGATAGATAGATAGATAGATAGATAGATAGATAGATAGATAGATAGATAGATAGATAGATAGATAGATAGATAGATAGATAGATAGATAGATAGATAGATAGATAGATAGACCGAGAGAGAGATAGTAAAGTATATAGTGGAACTCCTGAAAGATGCCCCTCATGGTTTTACCACCATTCAGTCTCCATGTTACAGTTTTCCATCTACATTAACAATAAAAAGATTGAAAGTACAGATCTGTATTAACAAAACATCTTGTGTATTAGCCAAGTACATACAGAACGTAATAAATGCTCAACATATTCACTCAGTATGTAACTTTAAACTCAACTTTAACTTTAAACAACTGTTATTGTACATATTTGCACATAAGAATGAAATATCTTTTGTGTTGTTGTGATGGTTATTTAAAAATGATTGGCTTCTTTAGCTGGATGAAGGCAGGTATAAACCAGGTTAAATAAAACCTTAACACACAGCATTATTAGATCATGTACTCAAATGAAACGTGTATCTTTGTCTTTTTAAGAACAGGGGTCACTAGCCTATTTGAAGAACAATGAATCACCTAATATGTGTGTATACATACATATACTTTACAGCATAAAACAGACTTGTTGTACAGTTAGTCATTGTGTAACACTGTTAAACGTTGCTCATGTTTATGTATAAATAACTTTAGCGCCATCTTTTGATCATATTCCGCAATCACAATCACGCAATCACAATCACCTTTTCCTGTGAGGATGATCCCCAGCAGACTGACCGAGCACTGCAGGGGGTCAGATAAGCAATAAGCAGAGCTCCCATGCAGGGGCAGGGAAACATTCTATTTTATTTTGGTAGTTTAGTTTCTAACTGCAGTTTGAAATGTTGGAAGGGGTGTCCCTAGGTCCCCGTCCCTAGGTCCCCATATCCAGTCTGGTTTGGCTGACAGTAGATGAGGTGTGTACATTACTAGATGATGGTGACTGCAGTGTTGAGTAGCGAGGATAAATATCAACAGGATAGTGAGAGGAGTGACAGGGAGCCAAGTCATTTCCATTTCCATTTTTTTTTTCATTTTGTGGATTTGGCCCTTGTGCCTGCGTGGATTGAGTAGATCTGGGATTGTAAACACTTTGTTGGATTTGCATGTTTATGTTGGGAATGTTTGGTTTTCAGTGGGTCAGAAACAGTGATGCTGAGGTTGCAGCTCCACTTCAAATAATTTAATTTGAATAATTTAGATATAATTCATTTTTAAAATATTGAAATAAAAGAAAGGTTTGTGGATAGTTTAAAACCCGTATTGACAAACTAAATATTCAGATTTTTGTTCCTTGTTTTTAAAATATATCTATAAAAGGAAAGTTTGATTATAAGAACACAGCTGAATGTTTTAATTCAAAAGTTTGAGTTTAATTTTTAAAGTTTGAGTTTTAAAAATTGAAACAGTACAATTTTTACTTGTGTAAACTAGTATATGCTATATAATGTAATAATGGTAATAAAAATAAGTTAATTTTTTCTTCATTCCAAATGTTTAGTTATTAATCTGTAATAAATAAATGAATATTTACAAAAATAAGGTTTGTAGTAGGTGAGGACCATTAATTGTACAGTGTATCACAAAAGTGAGTACACCCCTCACATTTCTGCAGATATTTAAGTATATCTTTTCATGGGACAACACTGACAAAATGACACTTTGACACAATGAAAAGTAGTCTGTGTGCAGCTTATATAACAGTGTAAATTTATTCTTCCCTCAAAATAACTCAATATACAGCCATTAATGTCTAAACCATCGGCAACAAAAGTGAGTACACCCCTAAGAGACTACACCCCTAAATGTCCAAATTGAGCACTGCTTGTCATTTTCCCTCCAAAATGTCATGTGATTTGTTAGTGTTACTAGGTCTCAGGTGTGCATAGGGAGTAGGTGTGTTCAATTTAGTAGTACAGCTCTCACACTCTCTCATACTGGTCACTGAAAGTTCCAACATGGCACCTCATGGCAAAGAACTCTCTGAGGATCTTAAAAGACGAATTTTTGCGCTACATGAAGATGGCCAAGGCTACAAGAAGATTGCCAACACCCTGAAACTGAGCTGCAGCACAGTGGCCAAGATCATCCAGCATTTTAAAAGAGCAGGGTCCACTCAGAACAGACCTCGTGTTGGTCGTCCAAAGAAGCTGAGTGCACGTGCTCAGCGTCACATCCAGCTGCTGTCTTTGAAAGATAGGCGCAGGAGTGCTGTCAGCATTGCTGCAGAGATTGAAAAGGTGGGGGGTCAGCCTGTCAGTGCTCAGACCATACGCCGCACACTACATCAAATTGGTCTGCATGGCTGTCACCCCAGAAGGAAGCCTCTTCTGAAGTCTCTACACAAGAAAGCCCGCAAACAGTTTGCTGAAGACATGTCAACAAAGGACATGGATTACTGGAACCATGTCCTATGGTCTGATGAGACCAAGATTAATTTGTTTGGTTCAGATGGTCTCAAGCATGTGTGGCGGCAATCAGGTGAGGAGTACAAAGATAAGTGTGTCATGCCTACAGTCAAGCATGGTGGTGGGAATGCCATGGTCTGGGGCTGCATGAGTGCAGCAGGTGTTGGGGAGTTACATTTCATTGAGGGACACATGAACTCCAATATGTACTGTGAAATACTGAGCAGAGCATGATCCCCTCCCTCCGGAAACTGGGTCGCAGGGCAGTGTTCCAGCATGATAATGACCCCAAACACACCTCTAAGACGACCACTGCTTTATTGAAGAGGCTGAGGGTAAAGGTGATGGACTGGCCAAGCATGTTTCCAGACCTAAACCCAATAGAACATCTTTGGGGCATCCTCAAGCGGAAGGTGGAGGAATGCAAAATCTCGAATATCCGCCGGGTCCGTGATGTCGTCATGGAGGAGTGGAAAAGCATTCCAGTGGCAACCTGTGAAGCTCTGGTAAACTCCATGCCCAGGAGAGTTAAGGCAGTTCTGGGAAATAATGGTGGCCACACAAAATATTGACACTTCAGGAACTTTCACTAAGGGGTGTACTCACTTTTGTTGCCGGTGGTTTAGACATTAATGGCTGTATATTGAGTTATTTTGAGGGAAGAATAAATTTACACTGTTATATAAGCTGCACACAGACTACTTTTCATTGTGTCAAAGTGTCATTTTGTCAGTGTTGTCCCATGAAAAGATATACTTAAATATCTGCAAAAATGTGAGGGGTGTACTCACTTTTGTGATACACTGTATATAAAAATAAATAATGTCATTTTTCGAGACATTGATGCTTATTTAAAACAATGTTAATAAATAAATACAAACTTTTTTGTAGGGGGTAAAAAGTTTTTTAGTTTGACATTAATGCATCAAACTGTAGCAGACTTTAATAGGTTGATTTGTCTGAATAAATGCACAATAAATGTTTCCTACGTTTTTCTGTTAGTTTTAGAGATACGTCATTTCCATTTTTTTCCATTTTGTGGATTTGGCCCTTGTGAATGCATGGATTTTGAGTAGATCTTGTGTAAGAATTTGTAAAAGAAGTCGTATGTGTTTTGTGTTTGGTCCAGCACTAATATAGATCTGATCTGAATATTAAAATAACTTCACTGAGCAAACAAATGATGCTATTTTTCCCAACAACAGCACTAATGAAATACCAAGCTTGTAGTTTAATAAGTTCATATAAAACACTGAAATATAAAAATACAACAAACGCTGCACTTAAGCTTTAGTCAATTTTATTTAAGGATTAGTAATCAGAAGGTTGTTGGTTCAAGCCCCGTTGCTGCAAAGTTGCCACATTTTGGCCCCTGAGCAAGGACTTGAACACACATTTCTTTTGAATTAAACTTCTTTAACTGAAGTAATCAGAAGGTTGTTGGTTCAAGCCCCGGTGCTGCAAAGTTGCCACATTTTGGCCCCTGAGCAAGAACTTGAACACACATTTCTTTTGAATTAAACTTCTTTAACTGAAGTAATCAGAAGGTTGTTGGTTCAAGCCCCGGTGCTGCAAAGTTGCCACATTTTGGCCCCTGAGCAAGAACTTGAACACACATTTCTTTTGAATTGAACTTCTTTCTTTTCACTGACCGGTGACTTTGTTATCGGTAACAGCCAGTGTATCACTGGTACCGGTCAGTGCTTTCTGGATCTTCTGAGCCAGGCTGACTAAAGCTGGTCCTGCCCGGCCTACAAACTTGAAGAGTCGAGTGAACATATCAAATCTAATTATGAAACCAGCAGCAAATTCAGTACGAGTCCAGTACTCTGACGGTTCGTTGATTTCAGAACCGAAGAACTCAAAACTGTACTCGAAGGTGTACACTCTGTGGCAGCCTAAACAAGAGCAGAACCATTATTAGTATTATTATCATCACTTCCTATAGTCACTATATATCATATATACATTTTCTCTCCACACACACTTACTCTGACCCAGGATTTCCATCAGTGTCAGTGCCTGGCTCCCGTCCTCAGACACGGTTTGTACCGGTGCCTGTTCCACTATGCTCCCCTCCTCAGACCCGGTTTGTACCGGTGCCTGTTCCACCTTGCTCCCGTCCTCAGACCCGGTTTGTACCGGTATCTGTTCCACTATGCTCCCGTCCTCAGACCCGGTTTGTACCGGTATCTGTTCCACTATGCTCCCGTCCTCAGACACGGTTTGTACCGGTATCTGTTCTACTATGCTCCCGTCCTCAGACCCGGTTTGTACCGGTGTCTGTTCCACCTTGCTTCTCTCCTCAGACCCGGTTTGTACCGGTGCCTGTTCCACCTTGCTCCCGTCCTCAGACCCGGTTTGTACCGGTATCTGTTCCACTATGCTCCCGTCCTCAGACCCGGTTTGTACCGGTATCTGTTCCACTATGCTCCCGTCCTCAGACACGGTTTGTACCGGTATCTGTTCTACTATGCTCCCGTCCTCAGACCCGGTTTGTACCGGCGCCTGTTCCACCTTGCTCCCCTCCTCAGACCCGGTTTGTACCGGCGCCTGTTCCACCTTGCTCCCCTCCTCAGACCCGGTTTGTACCGGCGTCTGTTCCACCTTGCTCCCCTCCTCAGACCCGGTTTGCACCGGCGCCTGTTCCACCTTGCTCCCCTCCTCAGACCCGGTTTGCACCGGCGTCTGTTCCACCTTGCTCCCCTCCTCAGACCCGGTTTGTACCGGCGTCTGTTCCACCTTGCTCCCCTCCTCAGACCCGGTTTGTACCGGCGTCTGTTCCACCTTGCTCCCGTCCTCAGACCCGGTTTGTACCGGTGCCTGTTCCACCTTGCTCCCCTCCTCAGACCCGGTTTGTACCGGTGCCTGTTCCACCTTGCTCCCGTCCTCAGGAATGTGTTCCTCCGCCTCCGCCGCCTCTGCGACACCTCTGGTGCTCTTGCGCGCTTTACGCCATTTTTGGTAGAGTAAATAACAGCCGGCCGCAGCAGCAGCTGTAACGCCGACCGCGACACCCGCTGAGCGCAGTCCGCCCCCCGATATAAATCCCTGGAACGCCATGCTAAACACGGTGAGTGTGAGAGAGTAACCGCCGCGTGTGTGTCCTGTATCTCTGTCAGTGAAGAGTGATGGAGGATCCCGCTCTCCCCGCTATTTATACCCGGTGTGGAGTGGAATCCTTACTACGTCATAAAGGTTTCATCCACCTGTAGGTACCACGTCACTCTACACGTCACTCTAATACCGGGATTCATAAACAAACACACAGTGCAGAGTGTGCGTGTGTGTGTGTGTGTGTGTGTGTGTGTGTGTTTGGGGGGGGGGGGGGTACTGAGAGTAAACGTTACTGAGTTAGTTGTTTAACAGAAGGAGGAACATCATTTGTAACAGAAGTTGATAGATGAATGATGAATGATGAAGCAGACACACACACAGCTCACCAGCCATGCAGCATATCAGCAGCTCATGTGTGGATTTAAGCTCTACACACCGAACACCCTGTAACTGCTCTTATCAGTTCAATACAGCATCATTTCTGTGTATCCTCAGTAACAGGGTTAGGCTGGTAAAGTCGCACCTATCAAAAATATAACGGGTCTTACACCAGCATAGGAACAAACCAGCTACATCTCACAATCACATTTATGCTGTCCGTTTTACTTCAATAATTACTCAAACAATAATGAACATAAAAAAATCACAATATTTCATAATGCTTTGCTATCGTTGCAAAATGAAAGCCAACCGTAAACAGCAGAACCGCGACCCAGATCAGTCACACAGCAACAGAAAATCATAAGCACTTATGTGCTTACTTGATCTATATCCATGTGTTGTTCCATTAGGGATATAATCCACAAGACCATCCTGTATGTTTCCAGATTATATAAATCCATCCCCAACTGTTTTATCCTCCTAACTAATGTATGTAAACTATTGTAGATCATTTATTCTCTCGGCCAGTGTTGCCAACTCCTCAGTAAGGAAAGTAGCTATTGGCTGTCCTAAAAGTCGCTAAATGACGTCATCACCTAATTTGCATAAGGTCAATTTGCATGTAATTGACGCTGTAGAAGAGAGGAATAACATCGTGGGAGAGACAAAAAGTGGGTAAAAACACCCTAAATATGTTTAGAACTACAAATGAACATTCTTCTGTTGATTTGTGGTTTGTTTTTGTTTTTTAAGACAACATTGAGCTACTCTGGGCAGGGTTACCAGATTGCGACAGTAATTTTCAGCCAAAATGCATGAAAAAATGCCCAAAACACAGGATAAGCAGATGATGTTTAGCATTTCACAAATAATAAACCAGTTAAACCATCATGACGTACAAATTAATATCTTAAAATGTACAGATCAGTAATTATACATATAAAGAACAAATAATTTTTGCTTGCATGTCTTTAAAACAATTTCCAACAAAACCCGCTATTCTGGTGGAAAACAGCCCAATCTGGCAACTCTGACTGTGATACTGACCGCCCGTGAGTGCTTTGGGGGGGCGGGGGGGCTCACAGCAGCACCCGCTGCTCGGTGAGGACAGTAACTGCAGAACAATATGTGTTTTCACGTTCGAGTCTCCAAGTCTCCAGTAACACCAGAAAAAGTCGCTAGATTTGTCGCTAGTCGCTTTTTTGAAAAAAAGTCGCTAAAGGGGTCTGAAAAGTCGCTAAATATAGCGACAAAGTCGCTAAGTTGGCAACACTGCTCTCGGCTTTCCCGGTAAAAAGCTTAAATTGGTGATTCGTTCACTAAACTGTCATTTATACAACAACCAATAAAGAAAGAGATTGAAATTCCGCCCAGACTGTGAATTCTGAAGCTCTGATTGCTTTATACATCTGAATCTCTTCACCAAATGAACCGATTCATGGAGTTGTTTATGCACAACATCATAATGAAACAGAGTGAGTCGTTTCTGACTCGTTAACTCGTGATTCAGTTCGCAGCCACAAATGCGTAAATGCTCCGCAGGATCGAACAGCCTAACGGGCCGGTTTCATGTCCACTTCTTTACAGGTTGTAAAATCTACTAAAAAAAAGTACACAAAAAAACTCCTCAATTACAGTAACGCGAGTAAATGTCATTCCTTACTTTCCACCTCTGAGTTTGGGTCACAGTGTTACCCACTGATCCACCATGTGGCCCATACAGCTCAAATAATGGTGTCATTTTTAAACTCATTTATTAACAACATCAATAATAATAATAATAATAACACATTCTGAGTCTCTGGAGGATGAGTGTCTACATGTTTATGTAGTTTGGGTGTGATTTGTTAAATCATCTACTGTCACACTGCACCTGAAATAAACAGCTAACAATGCTACAAATCAGTAAATAATGTTCACAAGAACTTTTAAATAAAAAAGTTAAATGAGATGAAATCTGTAGAGCTGCTCTAAACATCTACCATTTCAGCCCCGCTGTCATGAAGTTCCCTCAGCTTCCTAATTCCTATTCATTCATGGAGACACTGGCACAAGATACAAACTGGTTTAACTAAATGTGAACTAGTTTAAAATGTTCAGTAACAATAATACCTCCAGTTACGTTCTATGTATATATTTTACCACCCTTAGAGGCATCCATGTTACAGTTTTCCATCTACATTAACAATACAAACATTAAAATTACAGATCTGTATTAACAAAACTTCTTGTGTTTTAGCCAACTTCTGTGCACTGATAAAAATAGATAATTCCATAGATAGTAAATACGCTATATGTGCATGCACAGTAGTGTAGGTTAGCTGTACGTTCATTAAATATACGTTTAATGAAATGTATTTAATAATACAGATAAATAAAGCTCATCATGTATAACACAGACTGGTGAGTATAGAAACATAATTGTGTACATCAGGTTTGGATCCTGATTTGAAACAGTGGTTAATAGAAGTGCTTCAAAATATTTATCATATTTTGTCTGATTATCTGATTTAATATTAAAGGCTTGATTATTCAGGACTAGTTAGATTTCTGTAGCAGGATTAGTTTATTTCTGTTGCGAGTGTTTTGTCTGTAGCTCAGTAGGCAGAGCTCTGGGCTGTCAATTCCCAGTTGTGTATAGCAGAAATTGTTGGACCCTTGAGCATGGCTTTAACTCTCAAAGCTCTGACCCCAGCTTCTAAACAGACTAGCTGGAACATGTTGAGTAGTTTACTCAAAATAAACGTACACTCATTTGTGTGCATGTGTGTACCTGTACTCTGTGCTGTTGTACTTTTGATGATCCACCTGACCAGGCAGCAGTTCAGTATTGGTGAGAATGAAAGGCGTGGCTTGATGATGCGGAGATCAGCGCTGCTTCCTACCTGTGCCAGTGTCTGCCCGTCAGTACCAGAGTGTAAAACAGCGCCTACACACTTCTGACCCACAGCCTGAGAGAAAGAGAGAGGGAGGAGATGATGATGGTGTCAATGAAGCGGAAAAGTCGGACTAGTTTAATTAGTTTAGGTTCCGTTTATAGATCTGGTAGATGGTGTTCGGGGCATTGATGGTGTTTGTGGGGTTGTTGGTGGTGCTGGTGGTGTTTATGACTCTCACTGTGGTTCAGTAGAGTTGGAAAAAAGGACAGAATCACAATTTCTGCTCTCTACCAGAAAATCCTGAGGTAAAGCGTTGCGTAATGTGATTTTATTGTGAACAGGATTTGAACCTAAACAGGGAGAAAGTTCAGTAGGATTCTTGTGGGACACAAAGAGGAAGGTTCACTTTATTTTCTGATATAAATATGTTACATTCATTATTATAATCTGAACACAATTATACATTTTTATCAGTGTTAAATCCACAATCCTCTGTTTCAAGGTGTGGCTCCTTAATTAAAAGTCCAGGCCGCTGTGAGCAGGGTTCAAACCTGCGCGGGGAGACCCCATTGGATTTCAAGCCCAACGCCTTAACCTCTCAGCCATCACAGCTGTATAAGGGATGATTCTTAGCTGTTTTCTGTACTGGGGTTTCCTAAATTCTGTTTTTTTTAACAATAATTTACATTATGAGACAGGATATAAACAGAATATAAAGAACATCAGACCAGCACGCTCACTTTAAAGTTAAATAATAATATAAGATTGTAATAAATGATAAAATTAGTTTAAAATCAGTTTTCTTACCTTCCGATCTTTTGCTCTTTCTGCTTTTTCTTGTTTGCATGTTTCCATGGTCTCCAGTCTGTGTGAAAGCCGCTGAGATGTTCCTCCAGTGTCGCAGTGCAGCTCAGTGATTTTGTGAAGCCGAGAGAGAGGAAAGGACAGAGCGAACCCGAGAGGGGACGAAGAGCCCGAACATCTCACGTGTCCTTCAGAGTAAGTCGTCCTATAGATCCGCTCACTACACAACAACTACGCAAACAATGAAGGTGCACAGAGACTGTTATAAAACTTTATTCATTCTTAAAATATCAATCTGTGTTTCTCTGGGATTTCAATCTTCCACCCAGTGACACTGAATTAGCAAAAAGCACAAACGTTTCATTTTACTTCAAACTGAGGTAAATAATAAACTCGCAACAGTGAAACGTGGTGGTGGTAGTGTGATGATGTGGATGCTTTGCAGCTTCAGGGCCTGAGTGATATTACAGAACCATAAATTCTGCTCTCTATCTGAAAATCCTGATATATATATATATAAAGTTAATAAAATTAACACACTGTGGTTTGTGGTTTCAGTTAATTAAATTGAACAGAACCACAGATTCTGCTCTCAACCAGAAAATCCTGAGGTAAATATTGTGATGTTACGTATAGGAGGATAACTAGTTTTACATTAATCATGATCTGATTGCAATCATACAACTTTATCAGTGTTTATCAGTATATACGTTAAGCTTTCATTAAAACTCATGATCGCTGTGAGCAGGATTTGAACCTGCGCAGGGAGACCCCATTGGATTTCAAGTACAACGCCTTAACCACTCGGCCATCACAGCTGTATGGAGGTTGTAGACCTGAAGGTGTCTGGTACTTCCTACATTAATCAATCAAATTTGGAGCATTTGTGGGTCCATCCATCCTTATACTGTAAGTTTCCCTGAAGCAGCAAAGCATCCCCACATCATCACACTACCACCACCACACTTCACTGTTAGTATGATAATCATATTGTTGTTGATGTTGTTGTTGAATTGGTTAAGTTTTTGTTAGAGAGCTCCTGTGTTCCTCAGGCTATGATGGCCGAGTGGTTAAAGCGTTGGACTTGATATCCAATGGAGTCTCCCCGTGCAGGTTTGAACCTTGCTCACAGCGCTGCTCTGTGCTTTTATTAAAACATAAATAAATACACACGTGAGCAAAGGCGGCTCGTTCATTAGGGCGATCGTGCGACGCACCACCAAAGTGCGAAAGGGAAGAAATGTTTCTATCACATTCAACCAGTGTTAAACTAGCTGTGACTGTTCTGGAGTCTGTTTTGTCTCTGAATATCGCAGTCCAATCAGTGTGGAGTTGTGTTCCGTACAGTACCGGCCCTTTCGGGGCGATCAGGCTCTAACTGAAAATCGCCCCAGATCGCTCTCATAGACTCTCATGTTAAAGCTCTTTTTTTTCGTATTGAGGGCGCTCTAATGCATTTTGAATGACTTCCGGAAGGGCTCGCACTTACGTGCCTGCGTCACACATAATCGTTCCTTATTTGGAAACTAAACGTGGTGTTCCATATTTTTATCAATGGGAGATAAACGCTGCAGATTAGACTGAGACAGCGCGATTATGTATGACACTGCTGCTACCGCGGGAATTAAAAGGGGTTCGGTTATTATTGTAAGTAGTGTTCACTTTTAGTCTTAGTAACGCCGTGTGCCTAAAATATGGTTTTGATTTATTATTATAAAGAATGAAAATAATAAATGTTAAACAGCCTAAATAAAACTGTGTATGACCCGTTATATTTTTTATAGCCTACGGTTAGGGTTGCACAGTTCTGAAAGTTTGCAACCCTAGTTGGAGCAGCTAGCACCTAAAATAAAATGCTATCTGATAAAGACTATTAAATTGTTAGTGTGAAGGCTTTACTTAAAATTATCATATTATTATTATTATTATTATTATTAGTTATTAGTTATTATTATCTCCACGTTCAAAGTTATTTGTGAGGGCAAACTGACAGATGACTTAAGATGTTAATTATTTAAGCATTAATTTACCCATTGGTCACCTTGGCCATCATCGCAACAATTGCCCCCCCCTATACAACTATAGTTATATTACATACAACTATATTCTGGTCACACTAACACATCAATGAAGATGCACACAGTCGCTGTGAGCAGGGTTCGAATCTGCGTGGGGAGACCCCATTGGACTTCAAGTTCAACGCCTTAACCACTCGGCCATCACAGCTGTACACATGTTCAGACACTTGGGGTTGATGGGGCAGCTGGAAATGCTGCCATGTGGTGTGATTGGAGATGTCTGTGGGGCCTCTGGGATATATGGAAAAGGTTTGGTGAATAGCACAGTGCTGGAGAATAGATTAGTGACTGTTAATCAAAGGAAATTAATAAAGGACCTGTGAATTATTTAATTCTAATTATTTAATACAGACTGATGTTAATCTCAGTTAAGCTTCATCCCTTATTGACACCTTGGGATCAAAAACTAGCTACAACAATGAAAACCTGAAACTAAGTCAGCTTATACCAGAAGCCTCCATTAATCAGGAGTAAGAAGCATAAACTAAAGGGAAACATTTGCAGTTGCTCTAAACAGGATTTGAACCTGAGCAGGGATAAAGTTCAGTAGGATGGTTGTGTATGGGAATATGTTACATCAATCATAACCTGTGCATTTTTGTACATTTCTATCAGCGCTGCACCCACACATGAGCAGGGTTCAAATCTGCGCGGGGAGACCCCAATGGATTTCAATTACAATGCCTTAACCTCTCGGCCATCACAGCTGTGAACGCATCATTTCCTTTCCGTTCTCTGAACTACAGATTATATTATAACATTGTTTCCCAACAAGAAACGTCGTTTCATCCTAACAGTGAAACGTGGTGGTGGTAGTGCGATGATGTGGAGATGCTTTGCCGCTTTAGTGCTGGAGTGGATGGAGGTTTCTCTACAGATGGACCAACAACTCTGGCAGCTGTGATGGCCGAGAGGTTAAGGCGTTGGACTTGACATCCAATGGGGTCTCCCCGCGCAGGTTCAAACCCTGCTCACAGCGAGTAGAAATGTTAATGACGGAGCTCCATCTTAAAGCAGAACGTTGTGGATTTAATACTGATGAAGTTGTGTGATTATAAACAGGTTGTGATTAATGAACCTGGCAGATATTTAATGATAACGTTCAGCCTTTTTCGCCCCAGATTTAAATCACGTTTACGGTGAAACTAAAGTAACACAAGCAGAGCTGGCGCTATGGGGGCGCTATGGGGGCGCTATGGGGGCGCTGGGGTGGGCATTTTCTCACTGCCCCCCTAAGCAACACAGTACAGAACCGGAGCTGCATGTCAGTGTGAAGATGGATTATGTAAAAATTTTGTTGCACTGAGAGAAAATGTTCCATAATGTTCTTCATGTTGTTTTGCCTAAAATATGGTTTTGATTTATTATTATAAAGAATGAAAATAATAAAGCCCAGGGTGTTCCTTATTTCCAGTACCCGGGGTGGCTAATTCAGGTTACACAGTTCGAAATGAATTTAAAATCAACCATTTTAATTATTTTGTTAAATTAACCCACATTAATTTTATGGTTGAATGGCTTTTGTATAAACGTCGAAATATCTAAATTCGACTAATGTTCTACTCCAGTAAACAGTTTGCTAAATTACCCACAATGCATTGTTGGTCTGTTAGCTACTAGTACCACAACTTTAGTAACAGAGGCGCAGTGTCGTTTCTTTTCATGAAAGTGTTTTGTAAGTATTTAAACACTTTTATAAAGTCAATATTTAAACATATATTTATCCTATTTGATTTATTTTCATGCGTTAGTGTTTCATTTATCAGTTCGCCACACACTTTTTACTGAATCAAACAACAGGGAGTCGATTTAAAAAGAGTCGATTCTTTGATTCTATCCCTCAAGAATCCCGCTGACGTTCTGTCGGTTTGTCCTTAATTATCGAAATGTATTCCTGTACTAAATATTTAAGTTTTATCGATCTATTCTTATTAAAACTATGTCTATATATTATTATAAACTATACAGTGGGTACGGAAAGTATTCAGACCCCTTTAAATTTTTCACTCTTTGTTTCATTGCAGCCAATTGGTAAGATCAAAAAAGTTCTTTTTTTTTGCTCATTAATGTACACTCTGCACCCCATCTTGACAGAAAAAAAACAGAAATGTAGATATTTTTGCCAATTTATTAAACAAGAAAAACTGAAATATCACATGGTCATAAGTATTCAGACCCTTTGCTATGACACTCATATTTAACTCACATGCTGTCCATTTCTTTCTGATCCTCCTTGAGATGGTTCTACTCCTTCATTGGAGTCCAGCTGTGTTTAATTAAACTGATTGGACTTGATTAGGAAAGGCACACACCTGTCTATATAAGACCACACAGCTCACAGTGCATGTCAGAGCACATGAGAATCATGAGGTCTAAGGAACTGCCAAGGAGCTCAGAGACAGAATTGTGGCAAGGCACAGATCTGGCCCAGGTTACAAAAGAATGTCTGCAGCACTCAAGGTTCCTAAGAGCACAGTGGCCTCCATAATCCTTAAATGGAAGAAGTTTGGGACGACCACAATTCTTCCTCGACCTGGCCGTCCAGCCAAACTAAGCAATCGTGGGAGAAGGTAAAGAAGAACCCCAAGATCACTGTGGCTGAGCTCCAGAGATGCAGTAGGGAGATGGGAGAAAGTTCCACAAAGTCAACTATCACTGCAGCCCTCCACCAGTCGGGGCTTTATGGCAGAGTGTGCCGACGGAAGCCTCTCCTCAGTACAAGACATATGAAAGCCCGCATACAGTTTGCAAAAAAACACATGAAGGGCTCCCAGACTATGAGAAAGAAGATTCTATGGTCTGATGAGACGAAGATTGAACTTTTTGGTGTTAATTCTAAGCGGTATGTGCTCATCACCTGCCAAATACATGTGCTCAGGCACTGCTCATCACCTGCCAAATACAATCCCAACAGTGAAACATGGTGGTGGCAGCATCATGCTATGGGGGTGTTTTTCAGCTGCAGGGACAGGACGACTGGTTGCAATTGAAGGAAAGATGAATGCGGCCAAGTACAGAGATATCCTGGAGGAAAACCTCTTCCAGAGTGCTCTGGACCTCAGACTGGGCCGAAGGTTCACCTTCTTGACTGGCCCAGCCAGAGCCCTGACCTAAACCCAATTGAGCATCTCTGGAGAGACTTGAAAATGGCTGTCCACCAAGACCCACACAGACACAGGAAAGAACCCACCTGTAAATCGAGCCCAGGACCTTATTGCTGTGAGGTGACAGTGTTGGCCAGTGATAGCTAAGTGGTTAAGGTACTGGACTAGTAAACAGAAGGTTGCCGGTTCAAGCCTCGCCACCACCAAGTTGCCCTTAATCCTCAATTGCTCATCGTGTTCCGCTCATTGTGTTAGTCGCTTTGGATAAAAGCGTCTGCTAAATGCTGACAATGTAAATGTTACCCACTGATCCACCATGTGGCCCATACATCTTGTGAATGGAAATTTTATATTTTATTAGTTATTTGTATTAAACTCATAAGTTTCTGCTTTCTTAGTTCAATTAGCAGAGGTAGAAGAGACTTTTGGAAGGTTTCTTAGGTCCAGAGATATGTTGACCTTGGCATGGGCTTCTTGCTTGCGTGGGAATGCATGGGTGTCGGGACTGTGTGTGCGGGGGTGCACACAGAGTTTTGATACAGGTGCATTCTTGTGGAAGTACGCCATGTTTCTAACAAACTGACTATTCTTGTAGGATGATAAACAAGTTTAGTGAGGAAGATTGGCCTTGAGCTGGGTTGCTGAGCAGAGTTAGCCTGAAGGGGCAGTAAGCGGGGTATAAATACTACGACAGGGCAGACCGTAGTCGCCCTTTCTCTCCTGTAAAGGCATGTGTGCGTTTGCATTGAGATTGGCCCTCAGCTGAGTAATGAATTGATTATTTGCTTTTATCATTATCCCGGTTGTCTGTGTCGATCTTTAGGGGTTATTTTGAATTCCCACAACAATCTCAAATAATGGTGTCATTTTTAAACTGACAACAACAATAATAATAATAATAATAATAATAATAATAACACATTCTGAGTCTCTGGAGGATAGCATTATTAGATCATGTACTCAAATGAAACGTGTATCTTTGTCTTTTTAAGAACAGGGGTCACTAGCCTATTTGAAGAACAATGGATCACCTAATATGTGTGTATACATACATATACATTACAGCATAAAACAGACTTGTTGTACAGTTAGTCATTGTGTAACACTGTTAAACGTTGCTCATGTTTATGTATAAATACCTTTAGCGCCATCTTTTGATCATATTCCGCAATCACAATCACGCAATCACAATCACCTTTTCCTGTGAGGATGATCCCCAGCAGACTGACCGAGCACTGCAGGGGGTCAGATAAGCAATAAGCAGAGCTCCCATGCAGGGGCAGGGGAACATTCTATTTTATTTTGGTAGTTTAGTTTCTAACTGCAGTTTGAAATGTTGGAAGGGGTGTCCCTATGTCCCCGTCCCTATGTCCCCGTCCCTAGGTCCCCATGTCTGGTTTGGCTGACAGTAGATGAGGAGTGTACTGGGTAGATGGTAGTCATCCAGCCAGCCTCCCGGCACTCAGCAGCCAGCTCTGAGTACTTGGCCTTCTTGCGTTCATGGGCAGCCTCCATCCCCTCCTCCGCTGGTATTGTGAGCTCGATAAGGAGCACGGCTTTTGCCTTGGTGGACCATACCACTATGTCAGGGCGGAGAGATGTAGCAATGATTTCGACCGGGAAATGGAGCTGCCTGTCCAGGTCAACTCTCATGTTCCACTCCTAATCGGGAGAAAAGGGCCTAGGTGTTTCTTTCGGCTTTATGCTTTTCCTCCCCCCACCTTCCATAACGAAGCTGATGTGGTTGTGGGTTCTTGCTGGTAGTAGCCCTTTGCTGCCCTGCCGACACCCCTCTAGTACTTCAGCTACACTGTAAAAACTAATCTGTTAAATTAACGGGAAAAAAACTGGCAGCTGTGGTTGCCAGAACTTTACCATAAAAATTATCGTGAAAATGTATACAACATTACGGTATGCTTTTTGGCAACCGTAAGTCTTACAGTTGCAAACTGTTGTTTGTTTATGGAAAAATACTATGTAAAATACAGAATTACTGCTAACCTGTTTACGGCAATTTGCTTTAAAATTAAAGTCATTTTGTAAAACTATTAATGGTAAATCTCTTTAAAATATACCAGCTACAAATAAACCTGTTTACAGTAATATACTCTAAAAGCAACAGACACATAAGTCCAATTACAGACTATCTCAGTGATAAACACAGTATAACTGTATTATGTGTTATGGTATATTACTGCAAAAGTCAACTTTACAGTAATTTACTGGCAGCTGTGGTTGCCAGAAATTCCATGTAAATATATCGGTATAATAACATATGACATTACGGTTAATTGGATTAAATTTTACAGTGAACAGTTTTGTATGGTAAATCAAAAATTAAATACCAAAAAAGGCACACTGGAAATCAAGGCACAGGTTAACACCAAACATTTATTAATCCGTAAATTGTTCATGCAGTACTCACAAAGCATTGTTGAAAAAAACAGGATGTATCCATTGGATGAACGGTGAAATGCATGAAAGAATTATCCACTTGCCGCTTCATCAAGAGCAACAGTCATTTAGTCCAGAATTAACAGAAGAGGATGCTCAGCTTGGGATATCTGACACAGATGAAATGTTTGAAAAATTGGAACTATTTATAGTCAGCTCTGAATGAGAACTAAAGAAACAAATGCCTTAACATAAAAACACTGTTCAGAATGCCAGTGGTTAACAGTTACAGCAAAGGCCATTGCTGCTTACAGCTAGTACTGTAACAATTCAGTCTTAACAGTCCAGCTAGATAAGTCCATTTTCAACATGTCTCTCTCCACTCATAATCAGAGAGATCTGCAATGAGAGTGAGGACTCTTGGGTTAACGGACAGCTGCTTCTTGTTTTTCTTTGTTTCTACTTTTGTTCCCTTCTCTGGATTGATGATGAAGAAACACCTTTGGAAACACAAGAATTCATAATCAACCATTGTGTTTACTCTAACAAAAATGGGTGCAATATGGCAAAAGTCCCAAATAACATCACAGTCAATTCACATTTTCATCACAGGGCAACCTCTCTCTGAAGTAGTGGGACAAAAATGTGCAGGCTTAGCAAAAACAAGTAAACGCCATACACAAAAAGAACCCAGAACCATTTAGCTGTGAGGCGGTTGCACAATCAAACTAAACTCCCCATAATACAACACTACAAGAAAAAAGGGTAATATACTTTTGCCCAAAGTAGCCTTTTAAAAAGATGCTAATCTATATGTGCAAAGTTATATATATTAGTTATATATATTAGAGATGGGACGATCGGGGTTTTTGGCACCGATTGCGATCTCCGATCTCCTTTCAGGGCAATCGGACGATAGTCGATTTCGATCGCGGGGGGGGGGGGGGGGGGGGGAGGGTTGGGTGGCGATGACGTAATTTTTAGCGCAAAATCAGCAGTAAATAATAAAGTAACCAAACAATTATTTTTTTCACCCACAGGAGACATATCTTATTAGTCTAACTGACCACACACACACACGCAGGTTTAATGTTATCCAGTTTAGTCTGAAAAAAACTTAAAAAGAGCCTCACAGTGAAAATAAACCGAAAGCAACAGCGTGTGTGTGTTTCTTTAAAAAAAACGCTTTGTTCACAGTGTCGCTTTAAATGATTCTGATTCAGGAGTCGAATGTGACGCGTAAGTTTTTCTCTCCGTTTTTACTGTTATTAATAAATGCTGTGGTTTTAAATAAACACCAGCTACTACAGAACATTTTGTGTGACTTTCTTACAATAAAAAGCTTAATTAAAAAGCTTAATTAAACCGCTATTACCACAGAGCGGTCACCGAGTCAGACTCGTTCCGTCTGTGGAGCTAAAAGTTCTGATTACCCTAAAAGTTTAGCAGATGATCCTGAACTAACGAATTTGGTAATGAATAAACTTTTGCCTCTGATTGGCTCTGTAACGTTTTCTGTTCTCATCTACATCACAAGTAAGAACCGCTTACGATTTACCAAAGTGAACCAGGAGTTTATATAACGTGCTGATAGAATCAACTCAGATGTGACCGGGTTGAATTATCTTTTTAAAGTAAATATTTCAATCAGCAAAATTACATCGTATGTATGATGCACAACGTTAATGATGTTATTTTAGGTCATGAAGAGCTTTCACTGTGGTTTCTGTACGATGGTTAATGAATGGTGATGTGATGGTTGGTGCTTCGTAGCTCAAAGTCTGGATCAATCCACTGAGCTGTTAACTTAACGTGATCTTTATACATCACACGATCGAATCGGCTACTTTTAGGAAATATCGCCGATCGCATATTTTGATTAAAAATCGGCCGATACCGATTCATAGCCGATCGATCGTCCCATCTCTAATATATATATATATATATATATATATATATATATATATATATATATATATATATATATATATATATATATTAGGGCTGTCAAACGATTAAAATTTTTAATCACGATTAATCTCAGAATTTCATATAGTTAATCGCGATTAATCGCATTAAATAAAATCTGTGTAAATGTTATAGAAAACAAGGTTTTTTAAGTGAAATGTGAAAAGTGGACGTTTCTACATGAAGTGAGTGTGTTTTGACCCTTTGGGGCTTCCATAGTTCATGGACTAGCGCGCTTGACTCCGGTATTCAGTGCCGTAACAGATTAAGTTAATAAAGTGTTTTGCTCCCGACAACTTGTGAATATACCGTGTATTTATTTCTTTATTATGCAAGTGCATCCCTACTACGCTCAGTTATATTATTTTAACAAACCGCAAATGAACAACGGTGGCAAGTCCGACATTAAAACGTTGGTTCTACCAGTCAAGTCTCAACATGAACTAGAATTTGCGTTAACGGCACTATTTTTTTTAATCGCGTTAAATTGAGATCGCGTTAATGCGTTATTATCGCGTTAACTTCGACAGCCCTAATATATATATATATATATATATACATATATATATATATATATATATATTGTATATATATATATACTGTATATATATATATATTTATATATATATATACATATACATATTAGTTATTTTAGTTTAGTTAATATTAGTTTTCAAATCTATATCTATCTCAATATATAGCTGGATAGTGTTTTTATTCATAACTTCCTGCTTGTTAAAAATATAATACAAACACGTTTTATTATTTATCCGTGTGTCTATAGGGTGATTGGTTATAAAAGGTAATAACCAGGAACTATCAAGTGCACATAACATTTTTGGTCTGGTTCTGGGAGGTGCACCTGAGGATGCTACTCATTGCTCATCTGCTATACATTAACATTTTATTCTGGACTAGTTTAAGTAAAACAAACAATACATATTACCATAATGTTTTAATACTCAAGTTTTCATATTTTTTTACAATCTGGAACCTTTTTATTTCCACTGTTCTTGGTCATTAAAACTTGGTTAAACCAGCAATTGTAGCTATAAGACAGATTTATGTAGAATGAATAAATATGTAGAGTGAATTTGCACACCCTACTGTAACAGATCAATATATATATATTAGGGCTGTCGAAGTTAACGCGATAATAACGCATTAACGCGATTTCAATTTAACGCGATTAAAAATAATAGTGCCGTTAACGCAAATTCTAGTTAATGTTGAGACTTGACTGGTAGAACTACAACGCTCGGTTACATTATGTTAACATTATGTTAAAACAAACGTTTTAATGTCGGATTTGCCACCGTTTTTCATTTGCGGTTTGTTAACATAATGTAACCGAGCGTGTAGTGATGCACTTATAAAGAAATAAATACACGCTATATTCACAAGTTGTCGGGAGCAGAACACTTTTATTAACTTATTCTGTTAAGGTACCAAATACCGGAAAGCTGAGTCAAGCACGTTAGTCCATGCACTATGGAAGCCCCAAAGGGTCAAAACACACTCACTTCGTGTAGAAACGGCCATCAAACCATTGTCACAATACAACCACAGAAAAGTCTGTTACAATAACTACGCCTTATCCCACCTAAAGCACCGCTGATCTACAATGTTTGCTGATGGAGAAATTCTAAACTACAATCTGACATTTACTGCCTAGTATGTGAGTGAATAAAACTCCCTTACAGTTTTCTCTTGTCCCAGCAGTTTTTAACATCAGTACATTTAGCATAAAATGTGTTCACCATTTTAATTGTAACATTTCACATAAAAATCCTTGTTTTCTATAACATTTACACAGATTTTTTTTAAATGCGATTAATCGTGATTAACTATATGAAATTATGAGATTAATCATGATAAAAAATTTTAATCGTTTGACAGCCCTAATATATATATATATATATATATATACAGTGTATCACAAAAGTGAGTACACCCCTCACATTTCTGCAAATATTTCATTATATCTTTTCATGGGACAACACTATAGACATGAAACTTGGATATAACTTAGAGTAGTCAGTGTACAACTTGTATAGCAGTGTAGATTTACTGTCTTCTGAAAATAACTCAACACACAGCCATTAATGTCTAAATAGCTGGCAACATAAGTGAGTACACCCCACAGTGAACATGTCCAAATTGTGCCCAAATGTGTCGTTGTCCCTCCCTGGTATCATGTGTCAAGGTCCCAGGTGTAAATGGGGAGCAGGGCTGTTAAATTTGGTGTTTTGGGTACAATTCTCTCATACTGGCCACTGGATATTCAACATGGCACCTCATGGCAAAGAACTCTCTGAGGATGTGAGAAATAGAATTGTTGCTCTCCACAAAGATGGCCTGGGCTATAAGAAGATTGCTAACACCCTGAAACTGAGCTACAGCATGGTGGCCAAGGTCATACAGCGGTTTTCCAGGACAGGTTCCACTCGGAACAGGCTTCGCCAGGGTCGACCAAAGAAGTTGAGTCCACGTGTTCGGCGTCATATCCAGAGGTTGGCTTTAAAAAATAGACACATGAGTGCTGCCAGCATTGCTGCAGAGGTTGAAGACGTGGGAGGTCAGCCTGTCAGTGCTCAGACCATACGCCGCACACTGCATCAACTTGGTCTGCATGGTCGTCATCCCAGAAGGAAGCTGACGCACAAGAAAGCTCGCAAACAGTTTGCTGAAGACAAGCAGTCCAAGAACATGGATTACTGGAATGCCCTGTGGTCTGACGAGACCAAGATAAACTTGTTTGGCTCAGATGGTGTCCAGCATGTGTGGCGGCGCCCTGGTGAGAAGTACCAAGACAACTGCATCTTGCCTACAGTCAAGCATGGTGGTGGTAGCATCATGGTCTTGGGCTGCATGAGTGTTGCTTGCACTGGGGAGCTGCAGTTCATTGAGGGAAACATGAATTCCAACATGTACTGTGACATTCTGAAACAGAGCATGATCCCCTCCCTTCGAAAACTGGGCCTCATGGCAGTTTTCCAACAGGATAACGACCCCAAACACAACCTCCAAGATGACAACTGCCTTGCTGAGGAAGCTGAAGGTAAAGGTGATGGACTAAACCCAATTGAGCACCTGTGGCGCATCCTCAAGTGGAAGGTGGAGGAGTTCAAGGTGTCTAACATCCACCAGCTCCGTGATGTCATCATGGAGGAGTGGAAGAGGATTCCAGTAGCAACCTGTGCAGCTCTGGTGAATTCCATGCCCAGGAGGGTTAAGGCAGTGCTGAATAATAATGGTGGTCACACAAAATATTGACACTTTGGGCACAATTTGGACATGTTCACTGTGGGGTGTACTCACTTATGTTGCCAGCCATTTAGACATTAATGGCTGTGTGTTGAGTTATTTTCAGAAGACAGTAAATCTACACTGCTATACAAGCTGTACACTGACTACTCTAAGTTATATCCAAGTTTTATTTCTATAGTGTTGTCCCATGAAAAGATATAATAAAATATTTGCAGAAATGTGAGGGGTGTACTCACTTTTGTGATACACTGTATATATGATTGTGTGTGTGTGTGTATATATATATACCTTACCCTTACCTCTGAAGAAATTCAAGAGTGGATCCCAGTTCCACAGGGTAGTGGATGTTTAGACAATAATAGCATCCAAACATTAAACAGATGGCAGAGACGAAGGTGGGGATTTGGTCATGCACAACCTTGCGGTCTACACTCAACATGAACTGCCTTGCAGCATAGCAGGAGGTGCCTGCAAAGATACAGGTTGAAAATCATTAACAACTCCCAATTACCATCCAAACGTCATATAATAAATTATAAGAAAAAAATTCTTTTTCATTTAGTGATATTTACGAGTGTTATATACTGTTCACAAAATATAGGGGATACTTAAAATCTCCCCTAATATTTGTGAGCAGATCCTCCAAATATAAACTTTCATATAGTGAAAACAAGTGCTTCATATGAACCATCTTTCTTCAGAAGTGGATTAACACCAGAAAACTTATAATATTAGCTCGAACACACTCAAACCTGCACAATATTAGTGTAATCAATTAGTCTAACGCATGTCTTTGGAATGTGGGAGTAAACTACAGCACCCAAAGTAAGCCTACACAAAGTCAGGGAAGACATGCAGACTCCACACAGAAAGGACCCAGGACGTCCCTCCTTCTTGTTGTAAGCTCATGCTGACCACTATCAAGCTGCCCTGATAAATTAAGATGCACAATAAGAAGAGCAATTGTGCATTCTTCAGTGTGTTTTTCCGCTTAAAATAGTGGTTTGCTGGTCCACATACACTTTATTGATTTTGAAAAAGAACGATTCAAACTTGTTAAATGCATGATAGTGCACTTCATGCAGTCACATTACATTAGCTTAGGACCCTTCAGTAAAAATGAGTATCAACTTACCGCATACAATAATGCAAGATGTCACTGGCAAAATGTCCATGTTTACTTCGCTTGCCAGACATGTTTCATCTACATAGTGAAAGAGGCTCTCTTCTTTTTCATCAAAATAGGAGAGAAGCAATAGCACCATATCTTTGACATCTTCTGAGCAGCCCTCCAACTGTCCTCTCAGAATCTTTAGCTTTGTGACAGCCTGCAAAACTCGTTTGTTCTTGTCTGCACAAATGGTTCTCATGAAGTCCAGAAGCCGTTTCCCCTTTTTTCCCACACTAGTGAGGAAGGTATCCTTTAATGGTACCCCAGGGAGCTCTTGGTAGTGAACTGTCATGCCAATCTCCTTAAACAAAAAAGGCCACTCCTCCATGAGAGACTGCAGGTCTGTTCCCTTGTTTACCTCTTTACGTTGGGAGTAGTAGGTGCACATCATCAGAGTTTGTACCTAGTCTGGGTTGAAGTTAGTCTGTTCAATAAGCACTTTCATTCTGTCTTTTTTCTCCTGTTGGCTTTTTGGTGTCTCACTCACTGGCATGAATTTCATGTCCCACATTATGCAGCCATATGTGTCTTGAACAGCAGCCCTTCGTTTAGTTGGGATTTAATCTGTGTCACAGTCATCTGCCTCCTGTTTGCGCTTAATCGTCTTCGGTATTGAAAACCGTCTCACATTATCAATTCGGGCTTGTAACTGTTTGACCAGTGAGTGATAACCTGGACCCACAATGTCGCCTTCTATGACGTCTTGCAGTGATTGTGGATACTTGGCAACCATTTTTTTGGCAACTTCCGTCGAGGCTTGTTTAGTCGGAGAAGCACAGACTTTCATCATCTCGGACACAACAATCCGAATCATTTCTCTCCGTAACTTTGGGCTTGGTCGTTTTCCCCTTTCCAAACACTGAATCAGTGCTTCAGGACACATCTCCCATGGAATATGGAAGGTGTCAACTCAATCTGCAGCAGCACATGGGTGTCTAGGCGAGGGAGAGGAAGAGAGTGAGGACTGGGTCGAGGAACCTGGAGAGCTTAATGCTGCCTGGCTGTGAACTTCAATGTCCTGTTCTGTACAAAATAATGAAATTAACAAAATGCATTTATTGATGTTTAAACTGTGGTTATAATTCAAAATAAATTCTAACATAAATTCTGTCAGAATGCACTTACTGGTTTGTTGCCAGGCAGCTACCAATTTCCTTGCTTGAATTGGTCTGAGAACTGAAAGCAGATCAGCTTCCTGAATGAAGTGAAAATCCTCAGTGGTCTCCACCCCCAATGACTGTAGTGTCTCCTCTAAAATACTTAGAATTGAGGCTGGGAGATCTGGCAACACTTTGGTAATGGCACTGCCTATGTTGCTTTGTTCTGAAGCCATTTCTGAATTTTCTGAAAGTGTAAACAAAGCTCAATTAATTTCAAAATAACAGGCCAGGATATTCATTACTGTGACAACACACTTTAGTGTTTTAGTGGAACTATTTGGTACCCATCCTTGATGTAAGATGACAATGGATAGAAATCAATCAAGTCACTGATGTTCAGACACAACATTTTTCCATTGTCGTTCTTAACTGAGTACATATGGTACTGAGGAATGAATTCTGCTCTACATAGTAACACCAGAAAATGAACATCGTCATTTTTGATCAGAATAAGCAGTAGCTCACCAAACTCCACAGAATCAGGGTTCCCTGTGACAAGAAATTGTCCTTTCTTGTATAATGTTCCCTTATAGAGCATTTCAGTCACGACCTTTGTGTTGGTCTCAGTAAAACCAAAGTGGCTCACTGCATCTTGAATGGCTTTACTGTATAGTACTGAGTAAAATGCAGAAGCACCTTTAGCTTGCATGACATCTTGACCTATTGATCCTGCTGAAAGATAAGCATGCAACATCTGATGTCTTTCAGACAGAGTAAGGCAGAGGTTTTTAAAATTCTTTAAAGTCCTTGCACATCTCTTGAAATAACTGTGCTTACCCTCAAAGCGCATTGTCCACAGTCTGATCAAGGGGCCAAATTTCAAAATCAGTGCTGGATAATGGCGTACATAATGATGTTTTGGCTTCAGGTTACTAGTAGGGAATAGACATTTTCTTGAATCTAAATATTCTTGAATAAGAATATCAAGATATGCAAGCTGAGGCACAGAGATTTTCTGAGCACAGATCATGTCCACAATGTCTTTCAACTGCAGAGTCAACTGCCATACATTATCTGTTGTATCTTCTATTCTGTCACCAATTATGAGAGGCAGCAACCTAAGAAAATTCCAATTCTGGATGGCATGTCCTGAGAGTTTAACAGCTTGAGAACTGACTTCACATGGCTTTGTAGAAGAATCAGAGCCACAGTATTTGAACTGCTTAATGCGACGATTTAAAGTCGAGTAAGTGAACCATCCCTTATTTTTTATAAAATATTTAAGATAGAGCGCAACATCATAAGCCAGAACACCCTCAAAAATGTCATGTCCTAGACAAGGTGGCAAACCTGGCTGACAGACATTGAAGTATTTTAAAGAATTGAATACTGACTTAAACTTTACTCCTTCAATATATGGTGTACCTTCAGTTTGGAGGCGATCAACAGCAGAACTGTAGCTCTCAATGGTGCTCAGATCTGGAAAATCAGATCGGGTTATTAGGCAATACCTACAAAAATGTTCTGATCGACTGAAATTTTCCGTGAAGCCACCAATGCAATGTGAGCCCAAATTATCTCCAGCAATGCAATACAGGGTTCCTTTGACTACTGTTTCATCTGATACTACAATCCCATTCTCCTCCAATTGCTTTAAGTCTGATAGTAATTCAGAAAAGACCTTAGCATGGCCAAACTCTTTGAAGTCTTTCTCCCTACACAGTAAAACAAGTGACATGTGGTTTGTGTCTGACCGTACATGAGGGGGCAAATTAGCAACAGATACATAAACAGCTAATATTTTATGTTTTGTCTTTGCAGAGCCTAAAGGATTAACAACTTCAAATGCATCCTGGTATAATACTGACTTAAGACATGATGCATTTTGACTAAAAAACTTACTGGATTTGAATATTTGACCATCGATAATGTCGCTTAGAACATCTGAGGGAGACTCTGTCATGTGTTCACCTGGCACACAATTCTGCCACAGATCAGATTTTAACAAACACTTTAAAGTCTCTCTCACAGGCACATAATATGCAAACCTATCTCTCCTGTTCTCATCTCTTCCCAGAAACATTTTTTTAGTCTCCACATAGTTGAACATTTTTTTAAAAGATTGTGTTCTTGAGAATGCTGTTCTCATTGCCCCTGTATGACATTCAGAGAACAAGTCAAATCCCCTGACAGAATCACAAACTTTGGTGATGTCACTATCTGATAATGATGTGTCATTTTTTTTTAGCAACGAAGCAAGTTTACCCAAAGTGTATGTCTGACCCAACTCATGTATGTTTTGCATTTCCTCAACTATGTTCTGTATGATTAAAGCAGGTAATAGAAACTGCCCCTGTAATTTCAAGTAAAATAAAAAGACATTTCTGAAAAAAAGATCAGTAAAATTTTCTGACATATCTAGATCACCTTCACACACTTGAGTGACAATGTCATCTGATTCAGTTAGAACCGATGATGACTGAGATACAGGTTCTCTGTATATGTCACTGACACTGCTGTCTGCAAAATCTCTGTGGTTTCGTGACATATGGGCAGTAAACGAAGATCTGACCTTGAAGACTTTTGTGCATCCTTTCACTGGACAAGTCACCACACGTCCTTCCACAATATGCTCCTTCAAGTGAGCTATTAAATCCTTAGTATCTAGACACTGACGTTCACACAACGACACTGCACATTTAAACGAGGTGGCTGGCATTCCATCAGTAACGGCAACAGGAACGCCTGCATTGTGCCTCCGGTAAAAATGAGCCTTAAAAGCTCCATATCTACAAAATGTCTGAAACACTTAAACAAACAACGTGGCTCATTTCTATGAAGTTTACAATGAAGCACATAACCCCTCAACGTCTTAACCGACTTACCACAGAAATCACAACTGAACATTTTCCTATAAATTTAACTGATCTGAACTCATACAATAACTCATAAGGGTACGACTGCAGGGAATAAAGTGTTAAATTAAGCGTTAGCTAGTTATAGCTAAGACAACTGTAAACCAGGCTACAGAATTAGCGTTAGCAAACTCGAGGTACAGTTAACGTTTTAGTAACGTTATCACCAGCTTAATTTAACCATATGCCAGCGAAACAAACGAAGAAAGTTTTATGTATTTACCAACAGGTACAATTTTGAGAAAAAGGTAGTTTGTACGCGAATAAGTGAAGTCTTCAGTTGTCGGGACAACGTGCCATCAATGTAGATTTCCACACAAGTGAAACACTCCGCGGTAAAGTGGCGCCAACCGCTAGACAAAATTAGGTCACAACGGTCGGCGTGTTTAAACGATAGTTGCCCGTTTCAAATCAGCAAGTTACTCGGCACTATGAAGTACTTAAAAAACGTAATAATTATTCGTATGGCTTATAGCAGTGATTCAAAGCTAGAAAAATAGACCCAGTTATCTTTTAATAACGTCTTTATTTATGATACACACAAAGAAGTATATGTTTCTTTTAAACTGTATATATTTCAGAGTCACATTATAAGCCAATTGTGTATTTATTTTTAAGGTTAATTGTTCTCTCAAATTGTAACTTTGATCATGTAAAAATAGAAAGTTGAATGAATATAAAATCCGAGTGTCTTTAGAATATGACAATACAAACCATTATTATACCATTTTAAATATAGGTTAACTCCTGTCAGCAATCTTCCAAATGGTCTGTGTATTCTTACACTATAGGCCTAATACTGAGTTGTCATTTAGCTCATCTTAGCAAACACAACACCCCAACAACCATTACACCCTTAGCAACACCTGGGCAACCATATAAATTGACAACATTGTTCCACAGCAATCATTTCCTTTAAGAAATGCATCTTTGTAGTTATATTTCAGTTTTTCATTGATTGCACTGATTATAAAGGTGTTCTGTGGTATTTGGCACCAGATATTAGCAACAAATCCTTATGTGGGTAATCTGTTGGAATAGACTGAACAAAATAGCCTTGGCCCCACAAGAACATGAGTGAGTTTCCAGTGCCCATGATCCTGTCTGGGTCACTGGTTGACTGGACCACTTTTAGGAGGTACTGACCACTATATATATGTATATATGTATATATATATATATCTTTTTTTTTTCCTGCTTCCATCACATCAACATTGAGAAGTGACTATTCACTAGCTGCCTAACATATTGCACCCATTGATGGTGTAATTGTAACAAGATATATATTATATTTTCCCTGAAATTAACATCATTTAAGAAAAATACTATATTTTCAACATCTCGTTTCTGGAAAAATTAAGGTATGTATTTGCTAAAAGGTTAAAGGTTTTACACTGTAAAAGTTTATGTACAAAATAGAAAATGATGTAGTTTAGACAGAATAATAGCATTAATTTGAAGGTATTTACTTGCTGTTGATATTACAGTATTTTTCATTAACTTTTAAAAATATTTGATATTTACACAGTTGTTTTCTGTGTTTTCTACATAATATGAAAGTACAATTGAAAATTTTGCACGATTTTGTATTTTACAGTAATTAAATTTATTTCTTATGGTGATATACTATATTAGAATTTATGGTCTTTTACTGCTACCGTTTTACAGTTTATTACTGTAAATTCTACTAAGATTTTTTACAGTGCATGATTTTAACCCTGTTTTACGGTACTGATCACATGGTCTATGCTAAAAAAAATTATGCGCATCTAAACCTTGTTTTTTGGTACCCTTAAACTTTATAATAAAGGCCTTTTATATTGTCACATTTCTAGAATGTATTTGTAACCTACATGTTGTGTACTATCATTATGAAGTGGAATTGTTCTGTGGAAACAAAATAATTCCTTTTAATAACAATAACAATCAAGATTATTCCATTTAATAACAATCTAAATTAAAACGGAAATGAGCTTAGATTATGTTTTAGTTCACTTTAAGATAAAGTACTTTAAAATAAAGGAAAATCATAATGTATAATAATCATAAATACAGGTAAATCTATAGGTGGGTGTTTCCTCTTATAGTTTTCTTATTGTTAAATGTTATTAAATGTAAATAACTTCTCTGCTGAGATAAATAGGTGTAGTTAGACTTCACCCATCATGCTTTGTGGCTCCATCTACTTCATTTGCACACGTTCCATAGATAATGAGCTAGTACTTCACACAAGAAGGTGTGAATGGTTGGCTGATGATTGACCAATGCAGAGTTTTGAACTGGTCTTGGGTCTTTGTCCTCAGCTCTATTGAAGGACTAAACTCTAGACTTGTAGCTGAGTCACTTGGTAAGAAGGATCTTCTGCACGTTCTTCATTAGAAACGACCTGCTGGAGACACCAGCTTTGTTAAAGTGGCTGCCAGGATTCTAACAGGAAGGTAAAGGGTTTTCTTGTTTGTTTCTTTTACATTTATGTTGCATTTGTTGTTCTTTTTATTTTATGATGTTATTTAATATTATCAGGTTAATATATTCAGACTGTTTAAAATAGCTTTATGCTCATAATTGTGGTGATTTATGAAGCCTTTTTTACTCCCAGCACACCAAAGATTTACACTTGTGAGCTAATTATTAGTCCTGTCATGAACTGGATTAGATTTGCTTGGTGCAGGACTGATGTTGAGAAAGTCAGATCTCTTATATCTTTATTTATATCAAGTTATTTATAGTTATTTACTTATTAGTATCTGCAGTATTTATAAGTATTTTTTTCTGATGTTCTTTGAATTCAGATTCTCACTTAGACGTGAAGTGAATTTCATGTTTTTATTACTAGGTGATGAGTTTAATAATATTGTGGTATTAATGTAGTAAAAGTAATTCTAATTAATCGACTTGTTTCTTTGTTTCTGTTGCTTTCCAAGGAAACAGTTTCTACAGTCTTATCAAAGCATAAACATGAAGAACTTTCATCACTGCTCAGAGTGTGGGAAGAGTTTTACTACACAGAGTCATCTCCAACGACACCAGCGCATTCATACAGGAGAGAAGCCATATCACTGCTCAGAGTGTGGGAAGAGTTTTATTAAGCAGAGTAATCTCAAACAACACCAGCGCATTCATACAGGAGAGAAGCCAAATCACTGCTCAGAGTGTGGGAAGAGTTTTACTACACAGAGTAATCTCAAACAACACCAGCGCGTTCATACAGGAGAGAAACCACATCACTGCTCAGAGTGTGGGAAGAGTTTTACTACACAGAGTAATTTTCAACGACACCAGCGTATTCACACAGGAGAGAAGCCATATCAGTGTTCAGAGTGTGTAAAGAGTTTCACTCAAAGTAGTGACCTTAAAGTACACCAGCGTGTTCACACACGAGATAAACCGTATAACTGCACTGAGTGTGGAAAAAGTTTTACTCAACGTAGTGACCTTAAAGTACACCAGCGTATTCACACAGGAGAGAATCTGTATCAGTGTTCAGAGTGTGGAAAAAGTTTTACTCAACGATGTAAACTTCAACAACACCAGCGTGTTCACACAGGAGAGAAGCTGTATCACTGCTCAGAGTGTGGAAAGAGTTTTGCTGAACATAGTACCCTTCAAAAACACCAGCGTATTCACACAGGACAGAAACCATATCACTGCTCAGAGTGTGGAAAGAGTTTTGCTCAACAGGGTACCCTTCAAAAGCACCAGCGTGTTCACACTGGAGAGAAGCCGTATCACTGCTCAGTGTGTGGAAAAAGTTTTACTCAACGAAGTAAACTCCAACAACACCAGCGTATTCACACAGGAGAGAAACCATATCACTGCTCAGAGAGTGGAAAGAGTTTTGCTCAACAGGGTACCCTTCAAAACCACCAGCATATTCACACAGGAGAGAAACCATATCACTGCTCAGAGTGTGGAAAGATTTTTGCTCATGAAAATAATCTCAAACGGCATCAGCGTATTCACATAGAGAAACTACATCACTGTTAAGAGTGTGGGAAGTATTTTATTGCACATTATGTTCTCCAACAACACCAGCGCATTCACACAGGAGAGAAGTAATATCACTGTTCACTGTCTGAAATGAACACCACACCAGCGCATTCACATAAGAGGATGACCCATAGTGCTGCTTATAGTGCGGATGAAGTTTTTCTGGAAGCAGCATTTTTAATAGACACCAGTACGGTCACACAGAAGTTACGTTTTTGTGACTGAAGTCGTCTTGAAAAACACCAGCGCATTCAGAGGAGAAAATAAAATGATACTCCACTACTGTGTGAATGGAGGGCTGTGGACTGAACAGTGTTGCATTGTTCTATCATCATGAGTCTTTGTTCTTTGTGTTTATCTATAGACCAAATTAGTGGTAGCTAAACTTCTTTGTTAAAAGAAATTCTCATATTTACGTTTAATTATCCCACCATCTTCTAGTGCATAAAACTCAGTTCATATAAATCCTAATACAGACTGCACTGACATGTTTTAAAATTACATTTAAAAATAAATAAATACTATTGTGGTAGTTCAGGTGTTTTCTTATCATGGAGGTGACCAACTGACCAAGACCAATTGAGGGGTCAGGAGACAAGTGTTTCTTTATTGATGAATAAATGTATTTGTTAAACTGTAAATTCCATCCGAGTCCTCTGTGTGATGAGAGTTTGGTTTTGAATCTGATGTCAGCAAATGTGTCCACGGTTGTTAAATGGGACTAAACTCACGGTCCATGTATTTGTATGTAAGCTTGAGCTGGACGTCTATAAGAAGCAGCAGGGTCGGGCCTGGTTAGTACTTGGATGGGAGACTGCCTGGGAATACCAGGTGCTGGAAGCTTTTATCCACACACACCCACCTTCACTCCAAACCTCCTGTTACACACTGACCCAGCGGCTTTTTCTTCATCAAAGCTACACAATCAGACAGAGATCAGCTCATACTTTCATTCTTACTACAGTAAAACACTCACCATCCCGCTCGTACTACAGGAAATTATGCTGTAAAAATTACAGAAAATGTAAATAGGTAACTTTGTTAAACTGAGCAAGTCATGTGACCCGTGTGTACTATCCAATGAAAGGTCAGTGTGTGTGTCTCTGTGGCACTCCCACAGTCCAAAGACATGCAAGTGAGGTGAATTGGAGACACTAAATTGTCCATGACTGTGTTTGATATAAACTTGTATAATTACAATGTTAATTAGCCTGAAGTAAATGTTAGCAATTCACGTGACCCGTGTGTACCGTCCAGTGAAACTGCTGTGCGTTTTTCTCTGTGGTGCAATCGGTTAACGCGTTTGGCTGGTTACTGAAAGGTTCGAGCCCACGCAGAGACGAGTGTCTTTTATTGCACAACCTGTCTGTTGATCAGACGGATATGAGACACAACAACAATGTGTAGTCCCACAGAATAGTGGTAATAAGTAACTGAAAACATCCAGTAAACAACAGTCCTACAAGCACAAATATCCTCCTGATAAGTTACCAGAGACCGGCTGTCCAAAGTTGAAGAACGTCCTTTTGGTTTCTGTAGATGTTAAATGAAGATACTAACCCAACGTGGGGCTCGAACCCACAACCCTGAGATTAAGAGTCTCATGCTCTACCGACTGAGCTAGCCGGGCTTAAGCAGCATGTCAGAACAGACAGCTCATTGGTCAGACCATCATAGAGATGTAGGTTTAATTCACTAACATCACGACCAGGGGGGTATTCCAGAAAGCAGGTTAAGTGATTAAACTGGGTAAATTAACTCAGAATTAAAGAAAACTCGGGGTTTTCCGTTCCAGAAACCGGGATTAAAGAGAACCTGTGTCAGTTACTATAGCAACTAACGCTCTGAAGCTAACCTGCTCGCTGGCAGGTTAACTTAAACCTAACCCGGAGTTACTCACACTTTCCTCATGTAAACCCGGCGTGTCCTTTACTCCAGGATCCAGTGGATACAAACGCGCTAAGTATTCGAAGAGATCTTAATCGGAAACGAGTCATTAAACTCAGATTAGTCATTTCCCGATTAATTTCTCTGCGAACCTTTCCGTTTTTATCAGTCAGTCAATTCGGGAGAGAGGGGACGGTTGCAACAAGGGGCAGTTGCAACATTATTAATCACAATATTAATAAAAAGGCTTGTTATAGCATTAATTATAACATTATGAATGGAATGTTATGGATTAATATAGAATACCTTAAACACACACACAGTTTAGTAAGCTAAAATCATTTGTGGTTCAAATTAATTGTAGTAATTAACCCCAAACATGATTGTTACTTAAAACAGGGCCTATATATGTATATATACAGTCACATTAATGAATGAAAACCCTATCTGTACACAAGAAAGTCTTTGCAAAATTATGTCAAAGAATGATTTTACTACATATCGATGAATGTTGCAACTGCCCTGTTATGGGTCTATTCAAGTATTATTTTTTACACATTTGCAATATTACACTTTGTGGATCAGCCCTCACTTCTTTGCAGACTTTATGCATTTTTGTATGTTGGTCCATCCAAAAGTATGCCTAGCATTGAAACTCTTGTTTGTCTGTAATAAACATCAAAGATGAATGCCACAGAATAGCAGGTTTGTCTTTAATAATAAAGATAAAAACTGAAAAGTAATAAAATATAGCTCTGCACCATCTTAAGGATTCCCAAGGGTTAGTGGCTGCATGGATGGAGCCCACATTCCCATTAAAGCACCAGCAGAAAATGAAAAGGATTAGGTGAACAGCAGACAGAATATCCCTCCACGTACAGGTAGTGACCGTTATCTTAAAAAATAAACAAATGTTTTAAATAAAACAGTGTAACATTTAATACACATTCTGCAACTTATTGTTCTCCATCAAGATCTTATGTGATGCTACCCACATTACAAATATTGAAGCCAAATGGTCAGGCTGCGTGCATGATCACTGAAAATAAAACAGTGCAACAAGTTCATTTCCTTGTCCTTATTCTTTAGTAAGAACACCGACACCCATCTTAAATTCAAGCAACTGAATTTCTAGCCTGGTCTGTTTTATATGCTCCACCTGAGGATCACACTTTGCAATTTGTTTCTCCAGATGGACCTTGTATAGTCCATCTTATTTACACCCAACTTGAAAGAAAGAGACAAAAATAGCATGTTATGATCAAACATAGCTTTTTGTGTTCTAAATATTTCAGATATTTGGTAAGACATTTTTACTGTTCTAAGCTGAGTTTTGGAGGTGGATGGTCCCTCATTTGATTCGGAACTGCCCATCACATTCTGTTAGAGGACAGTCACACACACATTATAATGGTAGATCAAATGAAATGCCATGCTCTATGTTCAACATATACTGTACCTCTATAGGCCTCCCAGTATCATCCCACTCTGAGGCAGAGGAGATGGTTTCTTTATCGTCCTTCAACAGTGGGTTTTTTTTTGTATTAAAGAACATTATTTATATTTATTAGGATCTATAGGAACATTTAGATCACTAACAATTGCAGGAGGCTCAAAACCACTCCACCAATCACTGGAGAGATGGCAATATAAAGTGTTCAGACTGTACCAATGCAGTTCTTAATATTCCACAGTTTATGCACTACAAACTAATGATTTACATGTAATGAACATGCCTTGAACATAGACAGTTTTTGTGTTTCATTTTTATCTGCTGCCATGTGCATCTGATTCCACTTGGATTACACCTAGATTGAGTAAATGAACGAAAAAAAAATGTTTAAAATCGAGGCAAATATTACAACTGACATATTAAACAATTTTACCCTATCCTTCTGCTAAATGTTTAATTATGGTTACGTTTTTTTTATTAATTGAAACTCTAACTTTTTTTTGCCATTTGCGACGTCCTTTTTTTACGGACGCTGCTGTATTACTTTTACATTTAAAACATTTTCATGATCTGCACATGCAAACATTAAAAATAACAGTTCTATTGGTGTAAAATACGACGGACTACTTTTTCTTTCATTCACATCCATGATGAATCTATTTATCGCCACACCATTTAGAATGCTTGTTTATAGGTAACCGTGAACGCGCTTCTGCTGGGTTCAATCTACTCAGACTTGAGTAATCTAACCCTGAACCGCTTTTCTGGAACCGAAAACTCCGGCTATGACACGATGAGATAAGTCAACTCAGAGTTCATGTTTAAGTTTGAAGTTTGTTAAACCTGCTTTCTGGAATACCCCCCTGGTCGTGATGTTAGTAAATTAAACCTACATCTCTCTGATGGTCTGACCGATGAGCTGTCTGTTCTGACATGCTGATTAAGCCTGGCTAGCTCAGTCGGTAGAGCATAGGTCGTAGGTTCGAGCCCCACGTTGGACGAGTATCTTCATTTAACATCTACGGAAACCAAAAGAACGTTCTTCCACTTTGTGACTTATCAGGTGGATGTTTGTGCTTGTAGGACTGTTGTTTACTGGATGTTTTCAGTTACTTATTTCCACTATTCTGTGGAGCTACACATTGTTGTTGTGTCTCATATACGGTTGATTAACAGGCAGGTTGTGCAATAAAAGGCACTCATCCCTGGGTGGGCTCGAACCACCAACCTTTCGGTTAACAGCTGAACGCACTAACCGATTGCACCACAGAGACGCACACAGCTATTCCTTGGACAGTACACACAGGTCACATGACTTGCTAATGTTTAAGTCAGGCTAATAAACAGTATAATACTGAGTGATGCCAGTTTAGCTGCATTTAGTGAGTTTTCAGACCCTCTAGCGACTTTTTCTGGTGATATTGCAGACTTTTGGAGACTTTGAGGTAAAAGCACATATCGTTCTGCAGTTACTGTCCTCACCGAGCAGCGGGTGATGCTGTTGTTCTGTTGATTTATTTTACCCAATACCATCGATTTGTCCTACCGAGCATGTGCACATCTGTTTTTGACTCGTTGAGGGGAACGCCTATAATTCTGTGCTACCTTTGCCTAATTTATTTCTGCTAGCGGTAAGTAATGTGTGGTTTTAGTTTTAATTCCTTTAAAAGTATAAAGTTTAAGTGTATGTAATGCCGTTATCATGTGACTTATTTTGTATTCTATTTCAGATCTATGCAAGGTTCTCAGATTAGCTATACGTGATTGTATACAGTTGAATAACAGTTGTTTATCTAATGCTATGTGTTAACGTTTTATTTAACCACGTTTATACATGCGTTCTAGGGAATGCATCTAGGGAAGCCAATTATTTTTATATAATCATCTGCGACCTTAACATCACGACAACACAAATTGTAATCGGTTATTTTTCAGTTTTGTGCTTTCTTAGCAGTTCAGCTGGTACAGTAAAGGTACGTGTCTAATAAAGTTCATTACTGAGTGAATATGTTCAGCATTTATTACATTCTCTTGCACTTGTATACGTAAAACAGTGTTGTTGCTTTTCCCTTGTCAGTTCAGTTCTAATTATTTGTTCCTTATTCCATGTTTTTGTAGCTATAGATAAGATCTGTGTGATCTATAGTTTTCTCACTGGGATCTTATCCAACAGGGTCTGATAAATCACGGAGGTAAAACCTTAGAAGATATTCCTTATAGAGGGTTAGAATATTATTTACTACATGCCTGAGATACATGTAAACATACTACATGTTTACTATATGGCTGAGATACAGATCAATGGATCTATCAAGATGTGCTACCTTTAGCTTATAATAATATATAGATCTATCCACATGTGCTAAGCCTTCGCAAATTAGGCGATGCTGTCATTTAGCAACTCATAGCGACTTTTAGGACAGCCAAAAGCTACTTTCCTTACTGAGGAGTTGGCAGCACTGGCAGTGACCCACAGTATCCTCAGTGCAGGACTATCAGCCAATCACAGTAATACCACAGAAACAACCGGGAAAGTAAAAACACAAGTTTAGTAATTAGTGTAAAATGAAGAAACTGTAAACATGAAACATGAGGAACAGCGGAGCCAAAATACAGAAAAGGTTTAGAGCTTTTACTTCATCAGATAGTTTATCAGTTAAACATAAAGCGTAAAACCATAAACACTATTTATAAATAAATACATTTCTTTAGTCGCCCACTTGAGATTTTTGTTTACATATGCCTGAAATTTGACAACCTAACGACGGTCCTCTATAAGAAGCAGGTTGTTTACAACGTCTCTCGTTTACGGCCACACCACCCTGAGAACACCTGTTCTCGGAAGCTACAAGTAATGTGTCATTTTTTCTACACAACTACTGTGTCCTGCGGTCTGTAACATGTTTTGTGTCATTTCTGGCCCCTTCTTACACAGACGCGTGTAAAGTAACTCCAATAGTTATTCTACACATTCATGTGTGGAACTGTGAGAAAATACATTGTGTAAAAATATATATTTATTCAATTTTACTTACATTTGTTGGATAAAATAATGGCATTTCTGACTAGAAACATAGATTATTTACCATGGAAGATTAAAAATAAATTAATAAATAAAAAATATGCGTTAACCAATCACATTTCTATCATGTATATCTGTGTTTCATGGTTGATTCCCTCTTTTTGGACCATGCAAGGAAAGGAGCAGGACTGTGACCTGTTTTAACTTACAATAGACTCACAATTGACTTAGTTAGGTAAAAAAGGAGGCACTGAATTACATTAATATAATCCTGAGTTTGCTTTTCTGTTCCTAATCAGTAATAAATGTTCTGTTAAACCTGACTAGTCTTTCTTTTTATTGGTATTATTTATTGTTAGCTAACTGGCTAACCGTAAATTGGACTTTTAGTTTGGTCAAAATGGTGCCACACCAGAATGACTGTGGATGAGGTTACCATAGCAACCCTCTGTGTGTTCAGTGTTCTCAGGGTAATTTACTTAACTGATCTATTGGGACTGTGTGCTTACAGTGATTCAGTAACATTATTTCAGTTAAATCTCATTATGAGAAGCGAATTTTAATCATTTTAACATTTTTCTTTAGCTTAGTTTAGCTCAGTTCGTTTTACTGAATCGGTTCTTTTAAATCATCCGTTTAAACGAATCGAAAAACTGAATCGATTGATTCATTAGGATACCCCATGGCAGTCCGGCCTATTTTTGTGCATTTTTCGCCTGAAAGACATACCTAGTTTCTAAGGCTTCTCATTTAGAAAGTTTATAAGATAACACAAAAATTATACTTCAGTGTTATAGAAAACCCTTTAAAGTATCAGAAAAACACAGCCAAATGCCATAATTATATTTTACCATGCTCAAATAATTATAAAATAACCCAAAAATTTAGGCGCTTTTTACTTTTTTTTTTGAAAATCCAAAGTTTCAGTGAGTATAAGTAGGACTGCAGGTCTGTATATCACCTAAACAACACCAGAGAGTTGTGCTCAAGGGTGTTTTCTAACATCAAATTAAATTTTAGGCCTCTAACCCATTCTGATCTGGAGTTATTGAAGTTGGAACAATGTGAGACCCCGCTGCTCTCCAAATCTCTCCAAAGCTTTCCAACTCAAAATAAACAGATTATACTGCAGATTAAATGTGTAAAAAGCATTATTTATACTTTATAAAGTGATTATTTATAACATATGTATGTGTTTTGGGCTGTAAAAAGTTCTCACGGTCTGTCCCTGCAGCTATAATGCACCCCTCCCCCTCTCCCTGCTCTCCTGCCTGAAAGCAATACATTGTATCACAAGCTGCACGCAGGCAGAAAGAGTCGTTTCAAACCAAAGATTCGTTTCAATCGAATCAGAGGGCTTTCACAAGCATTTCTGCTAAAGAATCACTCACTGATTTGACTCAGTGATGAGAAATGTGTGTGCGTAAACACAAGCGCGAGTGTATCCATGGGTGACAGTGGGTGAAATACAGCTGTTTTGACCAATCCGAAAGGCTAAATTTAAAATGAAGGGCGGGATATTACCTGGTCCTCCAATCACAAGCAAAATATGCTAATATTTTTGCATTTCTCCAATGAAAATCATTTATTTCATGGTTCTATGAATAACTGTCTCAGCATTGGCTGTATAGACAGAAGGTGACACTAACCGTAACCAATGAGCAGAATCAGTAGGAGGGACGTTTTCTGAACGTATTAAGCGCTGTTTTGAATAGTTAGGCTCATAAACGCGCTTTTTAATGACTATTTAAAATCAATTAAATTTTGCCCAAAAACAAGATGGAGGCGAAAGTATGTAAACATTTACAAAAAAGTGGATTTTATCTGAATAAAACGACTAATGGATATAAATGTGGTCTCAGAGTGAAGATAACAGCACCAGGTATGCGCTCATTTAGCTCCTGTGCTATTGCTGGCTATAACTTTGTCACAGTGTTGTTGTTTACCGAGTGCTTTGATTTATGCATGATGACATGATGATGAGATGCTTTATCAGATATGAAACTTTTCCGTGATATTTTTGATGCTGATTTATTTGAAGTAAAACAGACAGCAGAAATGTGATGGTGAGATTGTGCTGGTTTGTTTGGTATAAAAGTTGTCGGTATTCATGTAAGTTCCGCCTTATATAATAATACAAAATATAAACACTGTACTTCTGGCAGAATTTATCAGACCTACAATTCTTTTGTGTTTTTAAAAGAACTTATAAACAAAATAAGCTCAATGTTTACGTTGCTAAAAACTAGAGATTTTAAGCTATCAGAAGGTAGCTTGTTTACCAGCAATGATATTTTGACGGTGTAACAGTATACAGAGAAACACAATAATATAAATTCCTAGCCCGTCGACGGGCTAAGGACCACCATAGGGGTACTGCATCAGAATTCAAAACTGATGGATCAGGGACTGGTATTTTGGGCTGAGGTGCGTCAACGTCTGGAGTCACGAGTCCTTTGTTCATTTCTCTATCTGCCTTGCTTATTACAACTTTCATATGTTGCAAAGCCACCTTAGTTCTAACTAGTTGGTCCTGCAGCTTTATCAGCTGTCTTCTGTAGGCTAAAGACTTCAGTAGCCCTCCTCGATCTATTTTCTCCTGCTGTGCCCCAACTTCTCCCTGCTGGTGTTCCAAGATTTGTAATCTCTGTGCAGCTGGAGGAACAGGCTCACTTGAAATTGGATACAATCCCCTAGTTACCCAACTATGAAATAATTTTTTATATTTCTCCCCTTCCTTGTCTCTACCTTTTGTTGGAGTGGTGTCTTTAATCCTATTAATAACTACCTGCTGCAATTGTCCTGCTGTTAGATCTCCCATTTTAGATTACACTACTGTTATATATTGTTATCAGGGCAGTTAAAGTCAAACACAAGTGTGATGGACTGTATAAAGTGTCAAGCTAAAAGGCAACACACACCAAGTTATTCACCTGAGGAGGAAATGGTCTTACTCAGAGGTGGGGAGTCGCAGATAATGTTAGTCACTCGTGACGTCACTTTAGCTCTGCCTCTTGAGGGTCGTCCAGGGCTTCCTGGGGATTCCTCCAATTCACTACTTACTGCAAAAAGGGAGCACATACATTATTTCTAAAGTTTATCATCAACATTTGCAATGGAAGCCTTAAACTTTTTGGATTACGTAGGCCCGTGTTTCCTAACTCTACAACCCCCACACTAGGGTTGGATGATATGGCTAAAATTTATATCACGATATGATTCCTAGTTTCGGTCGACACGACACAATTCCGACATCGGCACGAATAACACAAATCTCAGAAAAACTGCCAAAAACATCGACATTGAAAGGCCTCACTTGCAAACCTCCGAACCCTGCAACAGTCTACGAAATCTCACCCTTTACAACTACACAATATTTTAGAAACAGTAATATATTAGCTTTTACCCTTTACTTGTATTCAGCATTTGTATACAGAGAAAAACACGACATCATTCTCAAATAAACATAAGCTTTGACAATATATAATCTAATACATACATATGTCTTAATCAGAGGTGGAAAGAGTACCAAAAATTTGTATACAAGTAAAAGTACTATTACTTTAATGAATCTTTACTTAATTACAAGTAAAGTTACTACTCTAAAAATCTACTCAAGTAAAAAGTAGAAAGTAAACCATTTAAAACTCAGAGCAAACAGCAGGGGGGGGTCTCTTCGGTGTAATGCAAACAGGAGTGGATACAAATCTCACAACAGTTGTCCTTAACTCAAATGCAATAGAAGAAACGTTGTCCTTAACTCAAATGCAATAGAAGAAACATGTTGATGCAACAATTAAAACAGTTAGGGATGTGTAATGTGTCATTTCAAATGACATAAAACTCTTTCAAACTGTATAACCACTAGCGATGTGTCGTAAAATGATTCGAATCTATGAAACGGCTCTTCTAACCGAAACAAAGGAACCGACTCTTCCAGGAGTCATTATGTAAATATACGGCTCCCTAAAAGGAACCGAGACAAAAGACTCGACTCCCCGTCGCAAAATTCACTGCAACAGTTTTCCAGCCGCGATTTCTTTAGCGTTTTTATTTTGCTCAGTAACAGATGCTATTCAAAATTTAACTATTACTAATACAAAACATACTTAAGCAAAAGCAAAATTACAGTCTGTGAAATGTGCTTAAAACACTACTTTGTTACAGTAACCAGTGTAAACAAAGCCTTAACACTGAGCACTGGCTTCGTGTATGCGGCGTACGTCATCATGCACCGACGCATGCGCACCGATCGAATTTGCCCAAAAATCATATCACCGTTATTGAAACATTTTCCATCGCGATATACATCGACATCAAATCACTGTCCAGCACTACCCCACACATTAAACAAAGAAACAATATAACAATCTCTCAACAATACATGCACCAATACACCCAGCAAATCTCCTATCACGATTAACAAGCGCTGTGTTACTCACATAATTTTAATCTTATTCACTATAACTCTGATTAAGGAGATTTTCCTTAACTACTTGTGAAAATGTCTTACTCCTCTCAGTTGAGAGGGATAATACTTTTCACACATGGATGAATTCTACTCTAAGTGCTCTCCTTCCTAGTTTAAAATTAAAACCTATTGTTCGGATACAATTTACCAGGGCTTGCAAGTCAATGGATTCTTCCAGACGCTACCCACATTAAAACACATTTAATAAGGTACCATATCATGTACTTCGTCTTAACTCATAGTTATCTTAAGCTTATAAAATTAAATAAAATTATGAAATTATCTGCAACAACTTACACACCCCAGGCATGCGAAGACAAAATGGCTGATACGGCAAGCAGCGCAGCGCTCCCAGAGCCAAAATGGCGGACAGACAGAAAAGCACGCGCAGCGCTCCCAGAGCCAAAATGGTGCAGACGAACAAAAGGACACACGCTGCACTCCCAGAGTCAAAATGGCCGACAGACAGAGATAACACGCTGCGCATTCAGAGCCAAAATGGCCAACAGACAGAAATAACACGCTGCACATTCAGAGCCAAAATGGCCGACAGACAGAAAGCCACACGTGGGCAAGATGGCGGACAAACAAAAGGTTACGGACAAAGTAAACTGCTCACCCACGGTTTCACCCGTGGTTCGCAGACAAATACACACAGAAACACTGACAAACAAACTCCTGATGTACTATTTACGAACCGAATTTAGAATTTAGAATAATCAAATTATTCCAGCCCCGTTCCCAAAACAGACAGGCTAGTTAGAATTTAGAACGATCGAATTAGGCTAATTCCGTTACCGAAACAGACGAACTAGCCGAGTCCCGTTCCCAAAACAGCCAGACTCCTTTGAGATTAACAATCAAATTACCCGAATTCCGTTACCAAAACAGACGAATTCGTTAGAATTTATTACACTCGAATTAGGTTCGCTTCGTTACCAAAACAGACAAGCGTCCTTTCCCTTCAATTGTGTCCCGGGCCCAGCCGCTGCCGAACACATGGCGCCCTCAACAGTTATTCTGACCGGTCTGGTTTGAACTCAGCAATCAGGAAACATACTTTTTTTTTTTTGCTCCAGCATATATTCACAGTTTTAAACTATCTAACGATACTTTAGTAATTTAATCAGACGCTTACGGATTCCGAGATTCAATTTTACACTCAATACGCTAAATAATAAATGCAGCTAATATATACAGAGAACATCTGTTTACCTTGTGTAGACGCGTCTTGTATTGAGTACAAAAGATCCTCAGAATCTCCGGTCTTAGCTCAATCAGCTGAATCAATTTTGCTGCTATTTCAGGCCTCTTCGAGCCGTCCTCTGCTACCATCTGTTACGACGAATCTTTTTGTCGAGAGGCTCTGAAGAAGCAGTCGGAGAATCCAGAAAGTACTCTTCAAAAACACTTTATTAAGTGTAAGAAACGATCTGTGAATATAAGTCAGAGCTAAGCCGATCGGCGCTCCTTTCTCCTGCAATCTAGAAAAACAACAGCAAAAGAAAGAGAGCCTGCGTCTGAGCGCGCGGTTGTTTTAAACTCAACTAAGCCCTCCTCCTTCACTGCTGGTGGAGCCAATGAAATGTGCTAAAAAGCCCCGGCTCCGCCTCCCCCCCCCCCTCGGCAGGAGTCTGGAGGGACCCTACCAAGAGATCATGGTAGGCGCCATTTTGAACAAACAAGTGATCGTTCTATAACTAGCAGGTCCTATTGACCTGGACTTCAAACGTTGTGAGATCTTACTGCCCCTCATATTCCAGTCAGAAACATGTTTAATGTGCACACTGCTGCTACTGGCTTGTTTTTCTTTTCTACAATGTAAGTTCATACCTTCAGGTTCAAGTTATTTGAGATCTCTACATAGATTTCTTCCTCATGTGCAGTTCAGTTTGAGAAGCTCACAGCGGGAGAGCGAGTGAGTCTGCGCGTTCAAATGAATCAAATGAGTCGATTCATTAATCCGGTTCTTTAAGTCGAACGACTGGAATAGACTCGAAAGTGTTGATTCGCTAAGTTAACAGTACTCAGCAATGAGTCGACATTTTGTTATACAAAATACTTAAAAGAGTCGGATCACTATCGTTAGCTGTCATTTACAAATACAGACACAAACCATCTCATCTAATACAAAATAGAATAAATAATGTATAACAGTTTAATGATGCACCATACATACAGTGAAGCAAAATGCAAAACTAAACTTGTAAAAAGCTTCACTTAAATAATAATAAAATGTCAAAAATACGATGTCAGCGATTCGAGTTCAAATCTCGATGGGACCTTACTGCTTTTATTCGGGGCCCGGTGTGAGGTCCAAGATTGAGAAACATTCCCAGCTAACACAGAACGTTCCCGTAACGTTAGATTTTGGTTCCCCTATGGTTATTTTTAGGGAACCATCCCATAACGTTATGGTAACGTTCTATTTTCGTTAAAAAAATCAGCGCTGTTCCCGGAACGTTCCGGGAACTATGAAACCTAACGTTCTCTCATGGTTTTATGAAAACTAACAGAGAACGTTGTCTAAAAGTTGCCTTAAGGTTTTCTTTCTTATGTGTTTAAAGTAACGTTCCAGAAATGTTCCCGGAAGGTTTTCTTATGATCTTTAAAGTTTTTTAGTAGGAACAAAAAAGCAGCCTTTTGCTTGAGACGGTCCATGTAGATCAACCTTTACTTACAAGTACCAACTATAAAATTATGAAACCAAACGTTCTCTCATGGTTTTATGAGAACTAACAGAGAACGTTAGTTAAAGCTTGTATAAGGTTTTATTTCTTATGTGTATAAAGTATCGTTCCAGTAACGTTCCCGGAAGGTTTTTAAGTTAACCCAGCTAGCACAATCATCTGGCCCATGTTGAACAGCGTCACCATAGCAACAGTGCGACGCGAGCTGTGGAAAATGAGGACTCATTCGTTCGTGTGAGGTAAATAAACATTTAATCTTAACAACTTTTTACTTAGTAAAAAGTAAGCAGAAAGTCTATTAATGAGTTTTGGATTAAGATAGAGAGCAATTTGGAAATGGAAACTGTTAGGTCATGTTATCTAGTGAGTTTCAGGTTAACTGGTAGTCTGAACTGAAACACTTCAGGTAACGTTAGCTAAAAGGCTAACAGTTTCTAGCATTAGACAACAGCTGCTAAATAATTAAAGTTCATTGAATACTGTGGATAACGTTAACTTAAAAGCTACAATAAGCAACAAGAACAACAACAACAAAAATAGTAATACAATAATAAGCAACAGACGACCTACCATCTCTGACTACATCCACAAGGTGGACCAACGAAGTAGGTGTGTATAATTTAAGAGTGGACAGTGAGTGGACACGGTATTTAAAAACTCCAGCAGCGATGCTGTGTCTGATCCACTCATACCAGCACAACACACACTAACACACCACCACCACGTCAGTGTCACTGCAGTGCTGAGAATGATCCACCACCTAAATAATACCTGCTCTGTGGTGGTCATGTGGAGGTCCTGACCATTGAATAAGGTAAAAGGGGGCTAACAAAGTATGCAGAGGAACTGCTGGACGACAGTGGAACTGTAGAGCTACAAAGTGCACCTATAGATAGATAACTTTATTAATCCCATAGGGAAAGTCAGTAAATGGTTAGTAAACTATATGGTTAGTGGAGCTGATAGAAAAAGAGTATACATACAAAGAGGTGGTTTTAATGTTATGGCTGATCGTATATAATTTTATAACCCAAAGATTGTCCCTTGTATTTTTTGTAGATATTCAAGTGTCCACTACCATCACTGAGCCACATCTGCTTATTCACCTCTCATACATGAGTAAAAACTATGAACACTACTCTGCAGCATCTAACAGCCGGTGTAGATCATCAGCCAAGGTCACAAGATCCAGCAAGAGAGTTCTGGGTTTGATCCCCAGGTGGGGCGGTCTGGGTCCTTTGTGTTATTTGCATGTTCTCCCCATGTCCGCGTAGGTTTCATCCGGGTGCTCCGGTTTCCTCCCACAGTCCAAAGATATGCAAGTGAGGTGAATTGGAGACACTAAATTGTTCATGACTGTGTTTGATATAAACTTGTGAACTGATGACTCTTGTGTAATGAGTAACTACCGTTCCTGTCATGAATGTAACCAAAGTGTAAAACATGGTTAAAATCCTAATAAACAAACAAACAGTACTTCTTTATATTGTTTATATATATATATATATATATATATACGTATATATTAGGGCTGTCGAAGTTAACGCGATAATAACGCATTAACGCGACCTCAATTTAACGCGATTAAAAAAATTAGTGCCATTAACGCAAATTCTAGTTCATGTTGACACTTGACTGGTAGAACAAACGTTTTAATGTCGGACTTGCCACCGTTTTTCATTTGCGGTTTGTTAACATAATGTAACCGAGCGTCGTAGTGATGCACTTGCATAATAAATAAATAAATACACGCTATATTCACAAGTTGTCGGGAGCAGAACACATTATTACACTTAATTAACTTCTTTTTCTGTACCGAATACCGGAAAGCTGAGTCGAGCACGTTAGTTCATGAACTATGGAAGCCCCAAAGGGTCAAAACACACTCACTTCGTGTAGAAACGTCCATCAAACCATCGTCACGATACAACCACAGACAAGTCTGATACAATAACTACGCCTTATCCCACCTAAAGCACCGCTGATCTACAATGTTTGCTGATGGAGAAATTCTAACCTACAATCTGACATTTACTGCCTAGTATGTGAGTGAATAAAACTCCCTTACAGTTTTCTCTTGTCCCAGCAGTTTTTAACATAAGTACATTTAGCATAAAATGTGTTCACCATTTTAATTGTAACATTTCACTTAAAAATCCTTGTTTTCTATAACATTTACACAGATTTTTTTTTAATGCGATTAATCGCGATTAACTATATGAAATTCTGAGATTAATCGCGATTAAAAATTGTAATCGTTTGACAGCCCTAGTATATATATAGTTTACTTTTATAATTACTATTCTTATATGCAATTATATGTTATTTTCTATATATAGTATTTATATCTTATTTATAATATTCTGATTATTATTATTATTATACTACTTGCTGCAATTATCTTAATAAAATACTTTCTGCTGCACAATCTGTAGTTAATCTGTAGCATAAATCTACTATTTTATCTATGAGGATGTGAAAGGAGAAGAAAACGGTAAATAAATAGTATCGTAGTGTTTCGGGGGCTATTCCGGCGCAGTTATGGGAGAGTCGGCGGAGATCTGGTATCCGGATTTGGGCCAGTGTATTTGGCCCGATTCTGGGCAGTCATTCAAAAAGAGTCAGAGCCGACACGGGCTGCCGGTGTTACCGGAGTGTTATTGCAAGGTTGTCTAAAGTTTTCAATAATTTAAAGGTTAGTACAAGGTTCCCTTAAGGTTTCAATAATTTTAAGGTTACGGGAACGTTAGGGGAACGTTCCCACAACTATAATGCACAACCAAACGGGAACGTTCTATTTCCGTAAAGAAAACTTTCCTGGGGAACCAAAGGGCAACCAAAATTATCCGTTCCCAGAACGTTCTGGGAACCAAAAACTAACGTTCCCGGAACGTTCTGGGAACCAAAAATTGTTAGCTGGGTCGGTTCCTGTAGTTCATTTCAAAGTCATTCAATAGAATCGGTTCGTTCGGGAACGACTCATCACTCATCACAGTAACTGTAATGTCATTACAAATATTTCACTGTAACGCGTTACATGACTTCGTTACAGATAAAAAGTAATCACGTGACTGTACCGCGTTCCCCCCAACACTGTAGCTGAGAGATACAGGGCTAATGGAGATGTTTTACTGCTAAGCTGCTGTTCAACTCCAGTCCAGTTGGTGGCGCTGGTGCGTCTTAAGTTGTTCTGCCAACCGCCATTAAACATCATAAGAAGAACAAGAAGCTGCTGTGTTTGTACTGTAGAGCCTCATCTGTAAGTAAAATATGTATTTAATTATAACCCTTATATTTCATTATAACCACATTCTAATTAATAATAAAACTAGAGTTCATAATAAAACATCACTGTGAGGATTTGAGGAGCTTTAACTAAACTTTATTGAGGAGCTTTATTTAAACACAAACTATTAGCTGCTCCGCTAACTGTTAGCATCACACATGATTCAGTACTGATGAACCGATTCATTTGAACCGATGAATCAGTGGATTGTAACGGATTCAGAGTTTATTCATTATTAAATCTCACATTTTGATATAAACGCGTCACATTTTCAGCTTGGTTTACAGTTTGTAATGTTTGATAGAAACAGCGAGTTCTTGTAGCTTTGTTTACAGGTTGGTTTACAGGTTTATAGTAAAAGTTATTATTATTATTATAAAACGGATAGTTCCGGTCCTAAAATCTGATTGGCTGAGCCGCGTTCGGCGCCGTTGTTAAAGCATATTTATTATTAAATTTAGGGCTTCTTTGATTTATTTTCTTTCTTTATTTTGTGAAAACTGTTGTATAATTAAGCAATAGAACACTTGAGGTCGTGTGTTATCACGAATAACATCACGGCTGTGATTCGGTCGCAGGCACGAGCCGAGAGTACAGTAGATCATCACAGCCGTGATGTTATTCGTGATAACACACGACCTCAAGTGTTCTATTGCTTAATTATACAACAGTTTTCACAAAATAAAGAAAGAAAATAAATCAAAGAAGCCCTAAATTTAATAATAAATATGCTTTAATATTGACAATACCTTCCGCCAAAAAGTAGTTCCACAACAGATATAAAGTTTAACACTACAAAGCAGACATTCCAAGTTGCAAAAACTCATTTCAGGGAGGTAAGAACAACAACAAGAAAAAGGTAAGAAACCTCCGAAGGGAAAAAAAGAAATAAAAAAACCTCTTGCACACACCAGAGGATATACGGTTGATAACAGAGCTCTTAGAAGCATTAAAGTTCCCTACATAGTGCGCTAGAATGTGTATCAAATCACGGATTTATGTTCGCTACACAGTGCACTAGATAGTGAATTAGACAATTGGTTATGTTCCCTATACAGTGCGATAGATTGTATATCAGATCACGGATTTAAAACGTGATCGGGAGCTGTGTCGCCTGCATGCACGTTTGTGTGTGAAGTATTATTGGAAAGAAATACAGGAGATAAACTGTTCAGTAGAGCTTTGTTTTATTGCATCCTTAAACTGAACCCACGCATACGGCATCAAGCATAACTCCGTATTCTGTGTTAACCCTTTAACGTCTTAAAGGCATATCACAACAGTGTGCATGCAGCTTGTCGTTACTGGCAACGATTATATTTAATATTTTACATTATATTTAATATGATTGTCTTGATTTTCCCCCTTGAAAAACTGCAGAAAATCCTCACAAATTTTAGAGGACTCGACAGGGTAACAAATAGGTGGATTCAGAACAGAGTTGATAGTAGTAAATAAAACTCTGTGTTTGTTACTGTGTCTAGATCTAATATTTGAAAAATAGCTTTTTCTAGCCAGCTTAGTAGCTTAATGAAAAGCAAACAGGCACTCAAGAGATACCTGAAGCCTGTCTTTCTTCCATTTCCGCTCTGCTTTCCGACACTCTTTTCTAAGGATGCGGATATTATCATTTACCCATGGCTGATTGGATTTACCCTTAGCTCACCTAGTTGTGAAGGGAGCCACAGAGTCAAGGATGGATGAACAGGTGGAGTTAAACATGGTGACCAATTCATCAGCAGTTAAATTAGATAAAGGAAGCACATTGCACCCTAGTGGGGACATCTTAAGAAAAGATTCTGAAAAAATGCTTGCTGTAGCAGAGTTTATAGGTCAATAACGACACCTTGTAGCTCTGGTGCCGGTGGCTTGCATTGGCAATGTGATATTAAAAAATACTGATTTCTGATCAGAAAACCCAACATCCTCAATTACAGTATTACTAATAAGAAAACCATAAGATAAAACAAAATCAAGAGTATGACCGAGACTATGAGTGGGGCCACTGATTGACTGTACAAGGTTAAAAGATTCTATTAGGTGCATAAATTCACTGATCATAGGTTTGTTTGGGCAACAGACATGAATATTAAAATCCCCCAGAATTAAAAGTCTGTCTGCAGTAGGTATAATCCAAGCCAAGAAGTTAGAAAATTCATTGATAAAATTACCAACCACTTTAGGTGGTGTATATATAAGAGCACAAATCAGAGGATTACTACAATCCAGTTTTATAAGCTGCACTTCAAAACTAGTAAAATGTTTGACTGAAAGAGCTTCACATTTAAAACGGTTATTAAAAACCACAGCCACACCCCCTCCCCATCCAGTGGCTCTAGGACAGCTTAAAAAGGAACAGTCCGGAGGGCACAGTTGCAGTAGAGGGCTAAATTCGTCAACACTGAGCCATGTTTCAGTTAAAAATATAAAATCCAACTGATGATTTAAGAAGAAATCTTTCAGGATAAAAGTTTTGTTCGTTCGATCTCACATTGGCCAGTGCCATTTTCATCGGGGTGTATACAGCGGCCGAGCTCGGTTCCGGGACGAGTTCTCATAGGTTTGCGAGTACCGCTTCCTCTCTTCTACGGCGAAGTGGGCTTACCCGGACAGGCCAGCTGAGTGCCGATTTGTCAGGCTAAACACACCTGAGATGAACAGGTTTGAAATCCAATGAATAGTCGCGGCCAAGATCAGGTGCAAAACTCGTGCGGCAGTGCGCACGGCTGACCAGAAGGATGGAATAGCGTTACCGTTTTGAAAATAAACAAGCTTTCTCCGGGAGCCCCTGTGAATATAACGAGGCCGGCGAAGGAGTCCAAGCTGTTTGATGACTGAAATACACGATGGAGTAGTGCAGTTGTTGAACTTCATCAGCTGGTCAGCAGAATAGTTCAACATTGTGCCGATCCCAGGAAAAACTCATCCACCGTTCGCCACCAGCCGCAGACGTCATGCGATGCACAGTAGAAAGAACAAAAGTATAAAAGAACAAATGAAAGTATCAAAAGTAACATAAAAAGAAATAGAGCCACAGGGTGTGTAAAAAGATGGAAAAAAAACCCAATAAAATACGGTAGCGGCAGCCAAATGCGCCAGCGTCCACCATCACAATGACAACCTAACAAGTGTGTATGTGTAGGGTTTGTGTCATTGTGTAGTATTTGTGTGTAGGGTTTGTCATTGTGTAGTGTTTGTGTGTAGGGTTTGTCATTGTGTAGTGTTTGTGTGTATGTGTAGGATTTATATGTGATTGTGTAAGTGTGTAGTGTTTGTATGTGATTGTGTAGTGTTTGTGTGTATGTGTGAGTTTGTGCAGTGTTTGTGTAATGTATGTGTGTGATTGTGTAGTGTTTGTGTGTATGTGTAGTGTTTGCATGTGATTGTGTAGTCTTTGTGTATGTGTAGGGTTTGTGTATGTGTAGGGTTTGTATGTGATTGTGTAGTGTTTGTGTGTATGTGTAGTGTTTGTATGTGATTGTGTAGTGTTTGTGTGTATGTACAGTGGGGCCAAATAGTATTTAGTCAGCCACTGATTGTGCAAGTTCTCCTACTTAGAAAGATGAGAGAGGTCTGTAATTTTCATCATAGGTACATTTCAACTATGAGAGACAAAATGAGAAAAAAAAATCCAGGAAATCACATTGTAGGATTTTTAAAGAATTTATTTGTAAATTATGGTGGAAAATAAGTATTTGGTCAAAAACTAAAGTTCAACTCAATACTTTGTAACATAACCTTTGTTGGCAATGACAGAGGCCAAACGTTTCCTGTAAGTCTTTACCAAGTTTGCACACACTGTAGCTGCTATTTTGGCCCATTCCTCCATGCAGATCTCCTCTAGAGCAGTGATGTTTTGGGGCAACACAGACTTTCAACTGCCTCCACAAATTTTCTATGGGGTTGAGGTCTGGAGACGGGCTAGGCCACTTCAGGACCTTGAAATGCTTTTTACGGAGCCACTCCTTCGTTGCCCGAGCGGTGTGTTTGGGATCATTGTCATGCTGGAAGACCCAGCCACATTCCATCTTCAATGCTCTCACTGATGGAAGGAGGTTTGGCTTAAAATCTCACGATACATGGCCCCGTTCATTCTTCCCTTAACACGGATCAGTCGTCCTGTCCCCTTTGCAGAAAAACAGCCCCAAAGCATGATGTTTCCACCCCCATGCTTCACAGTAGGTATGGTGCAACTCAGGATTCTGCTTCCTCCAAACACGACGAGTTGAGTTTTTACCAAAAAGTTCCATTTTGGTTTTATCTGACCACATGATATTCTCCCAATCCTCTTCTGGATCATCCATATGCTCTCTGGCAAACTTCAGACGGGCCTGGACATGTACTGGCTTAATCAGGGGGACACGCCTGAAACTGCTGGATTTGAGTACTTCTCGGCGTAGTGTGTTACTGATGGTAGCCTTTGTTACTTTGGTCCCAGCTCTCTGCAGGTCATTCATCAGGTCCCTCTGTGTAGTTCTGGCATTTTTGCTCACCATTCTCATGATTATTTTGACCCCACGGGATGAGATCTTGCATGGGGCCCCAGATCGAGGGAGATTATCAATGGTCTTGTATGTCTTCCATTTTCTTACAATTGCTTCCACAGTTGATTTATTCACACCAACCTGCTTGCCTATTGTAGATTCACTCTTCCCAGCCTGGTGCAGGTCTACAATTTTCTTTGGTCTTGGCCATGGTTGAGTTTGGAGTCTGACTGTTTGAGGCTGTGTACAGGTGTCTTTTATACAGATAACAAGGTCAAACAGGTGCCATTAATACAGGTAACGAGTGGAGGACAGAAGAGCTTCTTAAAGAAGAAGTTACAGGTCTGTGAGAGCCAGAAATCTTGCTTGTTTGTGTTTGACCAAATACTTATTTTCCACCATAATTTACAAATAAATTCTTTAAAAATCCTACAATGTGATTTCCTGGATTTTTTTTCTCATTTTGTCTCTCATAGTTGAAGTGTACCTATGATGAAAATTACAGACCTCTCTCATCTTTCTAAGTAGGAGAACTTGCACAATCAGTGGCTGACTAAATACTTTTTGGCCCCACTGTATAGGGTTTGTGTCATTGTGTAGTGTTTGTGTGTAGGGTTTGTCATTGTGTAGTGTTTGTGTGTAGGGTTTGTCATTGTGTAGTGTTTGTGTGTATGTGTAGGATTTGTGTGTGATTGTGTAGTTTGTGTGTATGTGTGAGTTTGTGCAGTGTTTGTGTAATGTATGTGTGTGATTGTGTAGTGTTTGTGTGTATGTGTAGTGTTTGTGTAATTGTGTAGTGTTTGTGTGTTGGGTTTGTCATTGTGTAGGGTTTGTGTAGGGTTTGTATGTGATTGTGTAGTGTTTGTGTGTATGTGTGAGTTTGTGCAGTGTTTGTGTAATGTATGTGTGTGGTTGTGTAGTGTTTGTGTAATTGTGTAGTGTTTGTGTATGTGTAGGGTTTGTATGCATTTTTGTAGTTTTGTGTGTGTTTGTGTAGTGTCTGTGTGTACATGTAGGGTTTGTATGTGTTTGAATTGTGTGTTGCTGGTGTGTCTGTACTTTTTGTAAATGTGCCGTGTTTGTGGGGTGTCTCTGTTTGTGTAGTATTTGTGTGTTTGTGTAGTATTTGTGTGTGTTTGAGTAGTATTTGTGTAGTGTTTGTGTGGTGTTTGTGTGTGTTTGTGTAGTAGTGTGTGTTTGTGTAGTATTTGTGTGTATGTGTAGTGTCTGTTTATTTGTGCAGTGTATGTGTGTGTTTGTGGTGTTCATGTGTGTTTGTGTAGTATCTGTGTGTGTTTGTGTAGTATTTGTGTGTATTTGTGCAGTTTGTGTGTTTGTCTAGTGTCACTCTTACACACACTTAGACATACGTATAATTACACTCACACACTGTACACACAAACACACATACACACACTGTACACACAAACACTGTACACACACACACTACACAATTTGTACACACACATACACACTGTACACACACATACACAGACTACACACACTGTACACACATACACACATACACACAAACACTGTACACACACTGTACACACACATACACACACATACACACACTGTACACACACTGTACACACTATTACTGTACACACATACACACTGTATACACACACACACACACTGTACACACAATTACTGTACACACACACACACACACTCTCTCTCTCTCTCTTCTATGTTAATTGGTTTATTTTGTGTTTCCTCTCCAGATGTTTGTCGGTTCACACTGGATCCAAACACAGTAAATAAAAACCTCCATCTGTCTGAGGAGAACAAAGTGGTGACCTGCAGTGAAACATTACAGTCGTATCCTGATCATCCAGATAGATTTAATTATTACTGGCAGGTTGTGTGTAGAGAGAGTGTGAGTGGACGCTGTTACTGGGAGGTTGAGTGGAGTGGGGATGATGGGGTTTATATAGCAGTGTCATATAAAAGCATCAGCAGGAAGGGACGTGGTGTTGAGTGTTTGTTTGGACGTAATGATCAGTCCTGGCGTTTAGAGTGTTCTCCATCCAGATTTCTATTCAGGCACAATAAGAAAGAGACTAAAATTCCCATAATGCCGAGTTCCTCTAGAATAGGAGTGTATGTGGATTATGAAGCAGGAACTCTGTCCTTCTACAGCGTCTCTGATACAATGAAGCTCCTCCACAGAGTTCAGACCACGTTCACTCAGCTCCTCTACCCGGGGTTTTATCTTTATTCAGGATCAGAAGTGAAACTGTCAGATTGAACAAATTAAATGTAAAATTTACATGAAAGTGTAACATTAAACTGTTTGAGTGATTTTAGAATCTGTGAGGCAGTGATACATTTATGAAGATTTTCTTTTTAATGAGGAAACATTTCAAGACATTTAAAATATATAATAAATACAGTGCTGTAAAAAAAGTATTTGCCCCTTTCCTGATTTTTTTTTCTTTTCTTAAATATTTATCATCTAAATGATTCAGATATTAAAACTAAATTAAATAAAAGACAAACTGAATATTTAAAACATAAAAGAGAAAATTTGTGTACATTACAAAATGGTAAATGTGATAATTTTCCCTTTAAACTTCTTTCTTCCCAAGTCTCTTACAACCCCAAATCAGAAAAAGTTGGGACAGTATGGAAAATGCAAATAAGATAATGCAAATAATGCTTTTCTATTAAAATAAAGATTTTAATTTGGCTTTTTCAGTTTAGCTAACAATAAATGCAGTACAAGGAGACCTTTTATTTTCAAAGGCAGTTTAGGTTATTTGATGATTATTTTTTTAAATATTTATTTGTTCTTTCCTATGTACCAGAAAAGTCATCATTGCTGCCTGCAACACCTTACAAAACAACTTTTTCTTGCTAATGTGATGTTGTAATAAATCCAAAATAAATGCCTTAGATGACATAGACTGCTCCCCCCAAGATCAGCTGATACTTCAGTTCTTACTACAGTAAAAACACATTGAACTGACTTTTGAAGGGAAGTTCAAAATGTTGTACAGACATCGTCGCCATCTAGTGGTGCTAGAAATAATTTACAGCTTGTTGCTTGGGTCCAGATTTGTGACATTATTATTATAATTATTATTGTTATTATTATTTTTATTTTATTATAATAATTAATTGTTGCTGTTGGGTTTGTTGCTGTAGGTTTACATTGCTGTCTTCAGGATTTCCTCTATAGTGATATTTAATGTTAATAGCTGTTCTGATCTAAAAGATGCTGCTGCCTTTGACCTTTAAAACTGAAAAGTGATTTGTGAGATAATTAAAATAAGTGAAATGTTTATTTTGTTCTTTGGTTTCATATTAATTGTACAAACATTTGTTTTATGCAACTTTAAACCTGTAATAAAAATGAACATTTTAAATGTGTCTTTATTTGCTTTAACTAAGTTAAAGTTTTTTAACAGGGACAAAAATGACAGTTTGTGTAGCAGGGCTGGACACGTAAGTAAAATGTTTTTATAAAGCTATAAAACTACTTCCACTGACCAAAGTACACAGATCTCACACTTGTCAGAGACAACGTTTGAAGCCTAGATCAATAGGACCTGCTAGTTAGAGAAGGATCACTTGTTTGTTAGATGAAGTCCAAAAGTGTGGGTGGCCCGTACGGGGATCGAACCCATTAGCTTGGCATTATTAGCACCACGTTCTAAACAACTGAGCTAACTGGCCAGTTCATCTATTCTACACTAAACTTTAATTCAATTTATATTTTTAGCAAGAGAAATAACTCATATCAGCATTTTATAAAGGCTTTCCCAAAGCATTAACAAATTAAGACGCGTCCTGGAGCAGCTGAGGTAAACACTACAGACTTCTCTATACTACCTGATTATCAGTTTTACCTCACTCACTTTTAATCACTTCATTTTCTTTATTCTTTCACACTATTGTAAATTGTTCTACACTAACACACCATGTCAGTGTCACTGCAGTGCTGAGAATGATCCACCACCTAAATAATACCTGCTCTGTGGTGGTCCAGACCATTGAAAAACAGAGTAAAAGCAGGTAGAAAAATAGATGGACTACAGTCAGTAATTGTAGTACTACAAAGTGCTCCTATATGGTAAGCGGAGCTGATAAAATGGACTACACTGATCATCCATAACATTAAAACCACCTCCTTGTTTCTACACTCACTGTCCACTGTGTAGTGTTAACTGAACAGAGATCTGAACACAGTGGTGTAGTGTGAACTTGGTATTAGTGGTTAAGGTACTGGGCTAGCAATCAAAAGGTTGTCGGTTCAAGCCACACCACTGACGACTTGTCACTGTTCGGTCCCTGAGCGAGGCTCTTAAACATCAATTACTAGAACTGTGATAAGTGTAAGTATAAAATAGGAGCAGTAATTTGGTTCTTTGCCTTGTAGAGCTTCTTTTCTTCAAGTGTCTGGACACCTTTACTTCCTCTGTATTGTGTCCACATTCCAGTTCCCAGTTTGTTCCCAAATCTCACAACTCAAATTCCCTCAAAATAAAGAGCAGCATGGAGAGCAACTGTAACTTTAATCTTCTATAAACCTTTCACTCTTATTCTGCCTCCGTCCCAACTGTTTATAGCAATCAGTGAAATCATTGGAAATCTTTTCCTTTAGAGAATAAAGACGCTAGAGAATGAATGAATCACAGTTTCTTCTTTTTTTTATTAAATTTTTACAGAACATCAGCTTTTTACAGATCTGGATCTGGTCCACAAAGTCATCCGGGCGTTGTCCTGATGTAAAGACATCGTCTTAATGGCAGCACGTCTATCAGAAATCCCAATACACGCTTCCACATCAGAGGTATCTTCACATGTCGCCCATGTCTTGGGTCCTTACGCACCTCCACAGGTACAGAAACTGTGAACACACATTAAAAACACTTAAACCACCAGACCTGCATCCCTGACAGTTAAATAAAGGTTCTAATCAAGGTTGGCCTTTAGACGTCCTCTGTTTCCAGCCTTTCATGAAACCATCGGAGGCTCCGCCATAAAAGCGTCTCCAGTACAGCAGCCAGGGCTTCAGGTTCTGCATACAAAGACTCGTCCAGAGTGAAGATTTCATCCAGGAAGCTCAGCATCTCAGTCTGAGAGAGAAACAGAAGAAATAACAGATTACTAGCAGACAGTTCTATTCAAGATCATTCATGGTGTAAAGAACACACACCTGAAGATGGAATAAATAACACGTTCAGTCTATCTGGGCGTAACACACGAATAGATGAGAGCAATCAGCCGGTCCAGAAAGAGCCTTCGTCTCCGGTACTGCGTCAACTAAACAATGGTGTGTTTAACTACACTTGTAGGGCAGCACAGATTAATTTTAGACTCTATAGAGCACAGACTCTCTTACTGAGATGATCTGATGCACCCTCGCTCTTCCCAGAATTCCCAGCAGCACCAGCTCAAAGACGATGTCTATAAAGTTGACGTGCTGGATCTGTGAGTAAAAGGAAAATAGATTTTCTATTAGAACGGTAGGACTGTGGTTCTGACTGATGGCGTAGTCGCTATGGGTAACCGCATGGGTGGCATCCGGCAGTCGACACATATAGTAGTAAATATAGTGCCAGTTTCAGACTGAGTCAAACTCACCCCGATCTGCGCCAGCTCCACTTTGGCCCACATCCGATTAGTACGATTCTCCAGCATCTGTATCAGCCGGTCGTACCTTTGCTGGAAGACGTGCAGATCCTAGGAGAGAAACGCTCAAGACGTTATTAAATCATTCGTACATCACTTGAATTATTTGATACGTGTTTTTCTGCCGTGTTACCCTCTTTTTTGCAGCCGCCAGTATGAGTGTAAAGATCTACACCGTCTGGACCTAGTCTTCCGGTTACTCATCAAACCACCCATGCAGGAGGATCTGCCCGAGGGTGAGACGCTTGCTGGGCTTCTTCTTGAGGCATTGTTCAATCAGATGGCAGCAGGCTGGCGAGTGCGACAATGCAGATTTAAATTATACGGTGTTTAGATCTGAAGAAGATACACCGATCAGGCATAACATTATGACCACCTTCCTAATAACGTGGCCTCCATTGATCGGACTCGTTTGTCCAGCACATCCCACGGACGCTCGGTTGAATCGAGATCTGGGGAATCCATGGAAGAGTGGACATGGTCCTCAAATGCTACGTGTCAGAGCTACGTGTCAGGAGCTACGTGTCAGGAGCTACATGTCAGAGTGACCCAACCCAAAGTTTCCCAGCAGAATGTTGGCAGAACTTCTTCCCATAGTGCATCCTGGTGCCATGTGTTCCCCCAGGTGAGCGACGTGGACAGGGGTCACCATGGGCATCCTTACTGGTCTGCTGCTACCTTTGAGCTACAGGAGCTCTTCTGCTGGATCGGGCCACACATGCATCAGCGAGCCTTGGCTGCCCATGACCCTGTCACTGGTTTACCACTCTACCCTCCCTGGACCACCCCACAAGAGCTGCAGATTTGGAGATGCTCAGACCCAGTCATCTATCCATCACGATTCGCTCCTTGATAGTCACTTCACCTGTCAGTGGTCATAATGTTATGCCTGGTCAGCGTAATTGCAGGTCTTAATGTATATATTTCCTTACCATTAGACACACCAGGTTTGAACACTAGACGCCCTTTGGTGATCTCCTTCCTAGACCGAAATGGCAGGCGTCCACAAACCAAGACAAACAGCAGTACGCCCAGACTCCAGACGGTCGCAGGGCAGCCATAGTACTTCTGCTTGGTTATCCACTCGGGTGGTGAGTATTCCCACGTGCCTACACGAACAAAGAAGACAAACTAGTACCCAAAGTCCAAACCAAAGTACCCGTCCCTCATTGGTGCACAGTTACCTGAATATGTGTAGTACGGAGTGTCCCTCAACAGGTCGCCGCATCCGAAGTCGATCAGCTTCACCTCCAGCGTCTCCGTGTTCAGAAGGACATTCTGGCGCTTAATGTCCCTGTGCAAGACACCGCGATCCCGGCAGTGGAGCACCGCCAGGACAACCTGCCGCATTACATGCCGGGCAAACTGCATCCTCAGCCTACCCTTCTTGCGCATCAGCTGGTAGAGGTCTACGCAGGGGACGGGCCGCTCCAGGATCAGGATGCAGCGCTCGGGCGTGTCGAACCACTCCAGGAGCTTCAGCACGTACGGGTTGGCGGGCGGCCTGGACACCATGCGCATCAGGGCCACCTCGACGGGGAGCAACTCTGTCTCGCCGGGCTGATGGTAGAAGAGACAAGAACAAATGATTTAATGTATATCCAGTCTATACGGTATTTACTTCATCTGAAAGGTAAAGTCACTTACAATCCTGGTAAATCTGAGGTCCTCATCCTTCACCACGTATTTGATGGCAACCTAAACACACACAAGTAAACGATCATTAGTAGATTTTTAATACAAGGGTTGGGAGAGACTCGATAAGGTCCTAGTAGGTCGCCATGGGTGTCTGGAGCCGTGCTGACTGCATTTGCTCAAGGCGCTCCTTAGGGTTCAAGTCTGGGAAGCCAGCTCACGAAATGAGACCTTCTTCAGGAGTAACTCGGACCACCGACACGTGGACTCCACGAGACATCCAAAGGCATCCCGTGGTATCCGGTATCAGGGACTCAGATCTTCTTAGTGTGCATCCCGGGTTTGTCTGAATAATGTCCCGGTAGGTTGTAGGGAGGATCCTGGGGAGGATCTGTAGATTGGAACAAAGGGAATTCAGGGGGAAGGGTACTCGGAAGCCCCCGTGACCCTATAAGGTCCTGGAAGGTTGTCACAGGTATCTGGAGCAAAGGGAGGATCCAGGGGAGGATCCGTAGAGCCAACACGACCATCAAGGAGGTCCCATAGATGCTCAATTGGGTTCAAGTCTGGGACCAAAGGGAATTCAGGGGGCCAGGGTGGTACTCGGAAGTCCCCGTGACCCAATAAGGTCCTGGAAGGTCGTTGCAGGTATCTGGAGACATAGGAGGACCCAGGGGAGGATCCATTGAGCCAACACGACAATTCGAGGTGGGTTCAAGTCTGTGGAATTAGAGGGCCTGGGCCTGGGTCATGCTCTTCTAGCCATGCTGGAAGATCCCATCCATCCCACTGAGTCCTGATAGGTCGTCACAAGTATCTGCAGCCATAGGAGGACCAAGGGGAGGATCAACACAGCAAACTGATACTCACCTGGTTCCCGTCCACCTTATGGATGCCTTCGTAGACCGAACCGCAGCCTCCCTTTCCCAGCAGCTCTCCAACAGTGTATTGGCTCTCAAAGCTGTTCGGGTTCGTGTCGGTCGTCACCTCCTCTTGACGTCCTCCATCGGTGGTTTCTCCTTTAGCGGGTTCTCTTTCACCGGTTTCTCCTTTAGTGGTTTCTTCCTTAGCGGTCTTTCCTTCACCGGGTTCTCCTTCAGCAGGTTCTCCTTTAGCAGTTTCTCCTTTAGTGGTTTTTCCTTCACCGGGTTCTCCTTCACCGGGTTCTCCTTCGCCGGGTTCTCCTTCACCGGTTTCTCCTTTAGTGGTTTCTTCTTTAGCGGTTTCTCCTTCACCAGGTTCTTCTTCAGCGGGTTCTCCTTCACCGGTTTCTCCTTTAGTGGTTTTTCCTTCACTAGGTTCTCCTTCACCGGGTTCTCCTTCACCGGTTTCTCCTTTAGTGGTTTCTTCTTTAGTGGTTTCTCCTTCACCGGGATCTCCTTCAGCAGGTTCTTCCTCAGCAGGTTCTCCTTCAGCATCTTCAACACAAGTATCACCAATGATGCTTCATGGGCTCATGTAGACCAAAAATAAGGGTCCAAATAAAGGTTCGGCATACTCACTCTTGTTCTCGGGAGCATCGCAGACGACTTCTCCAGAACTGATCCCACCTATGAAGCCCAAGGGTTAATTACATAGTCACTACAGTTCAATAGTGTCGGACTTGAATGTGGTGGTGTTAAGGTTACCTGGAGCTTTAGAAGACGCCCGCGGTCCCTGGGAGTCTGTCTGCTCGCTCGAGTCTGAGTCCTCCAACTGAATCTCCCCGTCCACTAACGTCTTACTGGAGTCTGATTTCGAATCGTCCTCGTACCCGTCTGATTCCTCCTGATTCAGACGCATTAAACTGGTGTTACAGAGCCGAGAACCGAACCCCTCCCCTCCCGGAGTATAGTGGTGATGATAATTCACCTCGCTCTTGACTGTTCCTTCTTCTCTCTCAGTCAGGTTCTGAATGGCGCTGATCCACGCCCGTCTACCTGCCTCACAGTCGGCCTGGAACGTACAGCTCCTGTACACACACGGTGATAGATACAGATTATATAGGATGCAGACAGACAGACAGATTGAGTAGATAGATAAACAGATAGATAGACAGACATTGAGACAGACAGATGGATAGAAAGATAGATAAATAGTCTGTCTATTGATCTGTCTTTTGATAATCTATCTGTCTGTCTATCAATTATCTTCTTGTCTATCTGTCTATTCATATGTCTATCTAGAATCTGTCTGTCTGTTTATTGAACATCTGTCTGTTTGTCTATTGATCATCTATCTAGCTGTCTGTCTGACTATCTATTTGTCTGGCTAATATTTGTCTGTCTGTCTGTCTGTCTGTCTGTCTGTCTGTCTGTCTGTCTGTCTATCAATTACAGTGGGGCCAAATAGTATTTACTCAGCCACTGATTGTGCAGGTTCTCCTACTTAGAAAGATGAGAGAGGTCTGTGATTTTCATCATAGCTACACTTCAACTATGAGAGACAAAATGAGAAAAAAAAAAATCCAGGAAATCACATTGTAGGATTTTTAAAGAATTTATTTGTAAATTATGGTGGAAAATAAGTATTTGGTCAATAACAAAAGTTCAACTCAATACTTTGTAACATAACCTTTGTTGGCAATGACAGAGGCCAAACGTTTCCTGTAAGTCTTCACCAGGTTTGCACACACTGTAGCTGGTATTTTGGCCCATTCCTCCATGCAGATCTCCTCTAGAGCAGTGATGTTTTGGGGCAACACAGACTTTAAACTCCCTCCACAAATTTTCTATGGGGTTGAGGTCTGGAGACGGGCTAGGCCACTTCAGGACCTTGAAATGCTTTTTACGGAGCCACTCCTTCGTTGCCCGAGCGCTGTGTTTGGGATCATTGTCATGCTGGAAGACCCAGCCACATTCCATCTTCAACGCTCTCACTGATGGAAGGAGGTTTTGGCTTAAAATCTCACGATACATGGCCCCGTTCATTCTTCCCTTAACACGGATCAGTCGTCCTGTCCCCTTTGCAGAAAAACAGCCCCAAAGCATGATGTTTCCACCCCCATGCTTCACAGTAGGTATGGTGCAACTCAGGATTCTGCTTCCTCCAAACACGACGAGTTGAGTTTTTACCAAAAAGTTCCATTTTGGTTTCATCTGACCACATGATATTCTCCCAATCCTCTTCTGGATCATCCAAATGCTCTCTGGCAAACTTCAGATGGGCCTGGACATGTACTGGCTTAAGCAGGGGGACACGCCTGAAACTGCAGGATTTGAGTACTTCTCGACGTAGTGTGTTACTGATGGTAGCCTTTGTTACTTTGGTCCCAGCTCTCTGCAGGTCATTCATCAGGTCCCTCCGTGTAGTTCTGGCATTTTTGCTCACCGTTCTCATGATTATTTTGACCCCACGGGATGAGCCCCAGATCGAGGAAGATTATCAATGGTCTTGTATGTCTTCCATTTTCTTACAATTGCTCCCACAGTTGATTTATTCACACCAACCTGCTTGCCTATTGTAGATTCACTCTTCCCAGCCTGGTGCAGGTCTACAATTTTCTTTGGTCTTGGCCATGGTTGAGTTTGGAGTCTGAGGCTGTGTACAGGTGTATTTTATACAGATAACAAGGTCAAACAGGTGCCATTAATACAGGTAACGAGTGGAGGACAGAAGAGCTTCTTAAAGAAGAAGTTACAGGCCTGTGCGAGCCAGAAATCTTGCTTGTTTGTTTTTGACCAAATACTTATTTTCCACCATAATTTACAAATAAATTCTTTAAAAATCCTACAATGTAATTTCCTGGATTTTTTTTTCTCATTTTGTCTCTCATAGTTGAAGTGTAGCTATGATGAAAATTACAGACCTCTCTCATCTTTCTAAGTAGGAGAACCTGCACAATCAGTGGCTGACTAAATACTTTTTGGCCCCACTGTATCTATTTATCTATAATCTGTCTTCTTGTCTATCAGTCTATCCATCTGTCTATCTAGCATCTATCTGTCTGTCTGTTTATTGGTCATCTGTCTGTCTGTCTGTCTGTCTATCTATCAATTATCTTGTCTATATATCTATTGTCTGTGTATTGATCATCTATCTGGCTGTCTCTCTGTCTATTTGTCTGTCTGACTATTTGTATGTCTAATATGTGTCTATCTGTCTATTGATCATCTGTGTCTGTCTATTGATCATCTGTCTGTCTATTGGTTATCTGTCTGTCTGTCTATTGATCATCTATCTGTCTGTCTGCCTATCTATCTGTCTATTGATCATCTGTCTGTCTGTCTATTGATCATCTGTCTGTCTATTGGTTATCTGTCTGTCTGTCTATTGATCATCTATCTGTCTGTCTGCCTATCTATCTGTCTATTGATCATCTATCTGTCTGTCTATTGATCATCTGTCTGTCTGTCTATTGATTATCTGTCTATCTGTCTATCTATCTGTGATTATAGATCTGGACTTACCTTGTGGGCGTGACCACCCGGAAGCAGAAGCGTCGCCCGGCGTCCTCGCAGCTCTGGACCGAACAGCGCTGCAGGTCTTCAGCCAGCACCATGAAGTCACGCTGGGGGAATAGAACATAAAACCTTCTTATTTATACAGTTGATGATATAAACGCCGGTGAAATCATCCCAGACGTAAACATGACGGGGGTGGTTTGGGACACAGCCCGGCACAGAAGTCGACTTCTGCTGTAATGCGCCCGAATGATGAGGGGCGTACGGCCGCGGTACATTATGGGTATTTCACAGAGTCCAGGAAAGAGCTGATTTGGATCATATAAAGTCATGTGACCTACCTTAAACCTCTTCTTGTAGAGAAGCTGATTGTTCTGTATGATGAACCACCGCCTGCAGAGATCAAACACATCGTGTATATATATATATAATATTGAGTGTATATATATAATATTGAGTTTATAGATATAATGTGTGTCTATGTATATAATATTAAGTGTATAAATATAATAGTGTATATATATAATGTTGAGTGTATAGATATATAATTCCTAATATATAGACTAAGCATCAGTGTACAGACCTGTTCCAGGTTTTAAACACACTCCTGGTCCTCTTAAACAGAAACCCCTCCATCAGGAGCGCTTCCTCGGCCTCCGCACCGCCCCCGTGACCCGGGTCGCCCCCGGAGGACGCCCGGGAAGGCGCCCCGCAACACAGCACACGCAGAAACCTCTGTCTCAGAGAAGCAGCCATCGTAAATGAGGAGAAAATCTAAATGCTGCTCCTGAAGAGCACAGGTCCACATTGTGATGTCACAGCGTTCCGAGGGAGCAGGGTGAATTTACCTTTACCATATATGGGCATGACTGGATTCATGTGACTGCATATACTGACTTGATTTCCACTGTGGGACGGCTTCTGGAGGGTCCTGGGTTCGATTCCCGGGTGAAGTTTGCATGTTCTCCCCATGTCCTGGGGGTAACGGAGTACCCTAGGTATAAGTGTGTTTGTTTACGTTTGTCTGGCAACCTGTCCAGAGTGGTTTGTTAATTCCACCCAGTGAATCACACCCCATACCATGACACACCCTGGTACTGACACACCCCAATACCATGACACACCCTGGTACTGACACACCCCAATACCATGACACACTCTGGTACTGACACCTCATACAGTAATGGAGAGAGAAATGTTGACTGTATTAGAGCTGCTGCTACAACAACATAATGAAAAGCTCGACCTACTCAGGTCCATCACAAATGCTCTTGGAAAAAATGATCCAAAACAAATGGAGGATTTCACTGCTCCACTTGCCAAATCTCAATTCAGACACTTTGACATGAACCTCTAGACTAGTAAGTGCTTTCTACGTTAAACTGTTTTTTATGTGTTATGTATGTACTTTGTTATAGTCCCTGTAAAAGATGCACTTTGACAATTTACCCAACCCTGGTGTGTTCTTAGGTGGCCCTTTACTATGTTTAAGAGCAGAAAAAAACCCTTAAAACTTTTTGACTTTTATTAGTGAGCACAACATTAGAAAATGTGTGTGTGTGTGGTGTACAGTACCTGAATAAATTTGGTTACAGTATGTATACTGACTGTGGTGCAGTAACAGATAGAGGTGCAGTATAAGGGTAACTGTGAGTGTCAGTATGTTGGAGGTGCAGTATAGTGCAGTGAATGTGCAGTATGAATTACATTTGGGTTCATTAGGGATGATCAGGATTATATTCAGAGATCTTAGAACCTCATCACATTCATGCACGTGTCTTTCTTTTACAGATTGAGTGTTTTGGTTTTTGTGGAGGTACGACTGGAAAGGAAACTGTAACAAACGACCTGGTAAATCATCATGGGTAAGTTTTTTTAAATTAATATTTAAACTGAATTCACTCATTAAGTCTCCTCTCCTACAGCCGAGACGAACTTGAGACCACACCCAACGGAAGGTGACGAAGACGACGGAGGAAGAGACGACAAAAACGAAGATGCCGGTCCGGTATCTTAGCAAGGCTAAAGAGCCCCTTACAAACCACCGCTAACAAGTCTGTTTGTCACGAACCTCAGGTCGCTTTCAAACGATGGATGAACTGAGACTAAGTTTAACATCGCCAACTTCTATACAGAAAACGTGTATGATGATAATCACAAAATCTTAGCTTAATCCAGATGTGCCAGATGCAGCTATTGAATTAGTAGGCTGCTCAATCCACCAGAGAGACAGAAACAAAGACTCCGGTAAGAGTCACAGAGAGGGCGTGTGCTTCTATATAATACCTGGTGCTGTGTCTATTCCAACATCACTAGAGGATACAGAGCAGAGCAAAGATCTTCAAACAGCTAACAGTGTCTCGCTGGCAGAGGATCTAAATAATTTCTTTGCCCGCTTTGAGGCACAAGGGATGAATCCAGCTGCTGTAACCACACCAGCTACCAGTGAGCACTCTCTTACTGTACAGACGAACCCTTAGATCTGTGAATGTCAGAAAGGCTGCAGGGCCTGATGGGATCCCAGGAAGAGAACTCAGAGACTGTGCCCACCAGTAAAATCTTTAGCATGTCCATGAGAACCTCACTCCCTTAAACATCAAAGGAGAAGAAGTGGAAAGAGTCTCCAGCTTCAGGTTTCTGGGAAGCCACATCATAGAGGACCTCACCTGGACCACAAACACCACCTGAAAACACTCAGGAAAACCAACCTGAACATGGAGCTTTTGGTGGCATTCTACCACTGCTCTGTGGAGAGCATACTGACCTACTGCATTAATGCATGGTCTCAAATAGGACGGAGATCTCAGATCATTAAAATAACACGAAACTGCTGCATTTCTGGTGCAATAACAACCAAATTCAGTTTAGGAGCCGCTCATTTCTGCAGATCTTCACTGAAAGTGTGCAGACTCTCTAATGGTTTTTGTGCTGCCATGCAGCTGCTTGAATGGAGTTAGTGTAGAATTATGTGCAAAGATCTAAAGAGTGTAGATAAACAGTGTAGATTAACTGGCTGGTTAGCTCAGTTGGTTAGAGCGTGGTGCTAATAACGCCAAGGTCGCGGGTTAGATCCCTGTATGGGCTACACCCACTTTTGGACTTAAACTAACAAACAAGTGATCCTTCTCTAACTACCAGGTCCTATTAACCTGGGCTTCAGACGTTGTCTCTGACAAGTGTGAGATCTTTTTACTGCCCCTCTCATTCAGGTCAGAAACATGCCATTATTTCAATTTACCAAACTTAATTGCCCTTCTGTAAAAGTTAGCAAGTCATGTGACTCATGTGTACTGTCCAATGAAACCTCTCTGCATGTGTCTCTGTGGCACAATCGGTTAGCGCGTTCGGCTGTTAACCGAAAGGTTGGTAGTTCGAGCCCACCCGGGGACGAGTGTCTTTTATTGCACAACCTGCCTGTTGATCATCGGATATGAGACACAACAACAATGTGTAGCTCCACAGAATAGTGGAAATAAGTAACTGAAAACATCCAGTAAACAACAGTCCTACAAGCACAAACATCCACCTGATAAGTCACTGGAGACCGGCTGTCCAAAGTGGAAGAACGTCCTTTTGGTTTCCATAGATGTTAAATGAAGACACTCGCCCAACGTGGGGCTCGAACACACGACCCTGAGATTAAGAGTCTCATGCTCTACCGACTGAGCTAGCCGGGCTTAAGCAGCATGTTAGAACAGACAGCTCATCGGTCAGACCATCAGAGAGATGTAGGTTTAATTCACTAACATCACGACCAGATTAAGAACTAATTCACGGTTTACAAACAAACACAATTCAGAATAAGTAACAGAAACAGACACAGACTTACTGTCACTTTTAAACTACTACCTTGACTTGTGTTGAGTTATGAGATTTGCAGTATGATGTTGTTTGGTGTTTGTTAGTGATGAATAGAAGGCTGGTCTATAGAATTTACAATTAATGCCAACTTCAGTGGTTATACAGTTTAAAAAAGTTTTATAAGATGGGCTGTCCTAAAATGACACATAACACATCCCTAAATGCGAGGGTTGGTGGACTTTGTTTCTTCTCTTGATGGAGTGCTGAAAGAGCACACTGAGAATGCCACTGTGTTTAAGGGAACTTCAAAAACTGTGCAGAATGAGCTACTGGACTGTATGTTGTCTGTTCTGAAGGAACATATAATCAAAGAAGCCCAGGGCAGCGATTTTCTTTCAATCCAGGCAGATGAGACAATGGATATTGCCACGCAGTGCCAGCTTGTTCTTGTACTACGCTATATTGATGCTAAAAACAATGTGCAGGAAAGATTTTTTGAGTTCATCCCTTTGCAGTCGGCCACTGCTGATTCCATTGCTACAGCCCTAAAAGAACGTCTTGCAACTATCCTTCCTCAGGATCAAAAGGGTAAGCTCATCTGCCAGGCATATGATGGAGCCAGCGTGATGAGGGGTGCCACTGCAGGTGTTCAGAAGAAGATACAAGACATGTACCCAAATGCACACTACATCCACTGCTACGCACATCAGCTCAATCTGATAATGCAGCAGGCTACTTCTCACATGACCAAAGTGAGAATTTCTTTTTCTAACCTTGGTGGATTTGCCAGCTTTTTTTCCAGATCACCCAAGCGCACAAGTATTCTTGATAAAGTTGTGGCGCACAGACTACCTGCATCCAGCAATATCAGATGGAACTTTCACAGCCGTACCATCAATACTGTGTTTGAACACAGAGAGGGCCTCATTCGCTGTTTTGAAAGCATACGAGACTCTGGTGACTTTGACCCCATTACTGTCAGAGAGGCAGGTGCGTTTGCCATGCTACTGGAGGATCAGGATTTTAAGTTCTTTCTGCAGCTTTTCCACCATATCATGCCTCATGTGGACCTCCTCTATTCCAAACTCCAGAAGAAGGTCATAGATTCAGTTTATATCAAGGAGAGCATTCAGCAGTTCCAGCAGGACATTCAAAAGATCAGGTAATAGTTGTGCATTTTCCTCTTTTGTTTATTAGTATTATTGTTATTGTAATTTTTTTCCCTTGCAGAAATTCTCTCCATTCCATGGTTGGACAAAGCAGTGAAGGTAGCGGTCAGCCAGTAAAGAAGCGTCGGACACTCAGTGTAGAAGACCATGAAAGGATTGCTGCAGAGGTGAGTTGTGGAAGTCACAGTCCAATTAGATTTGTTTAGAGCTGTTTCTATGCTATGCATGAATGATCAGTGTATGTTGGTGTAATGCTTGTCAGCAATATATGTTATTATTCTTGCAGTACTGCAATAT